>NW_027111602.1:1087617-1093176 GCF_000696795.3 Halyomorpha halys
GAAGTTCTCCGAACTTGTTCCCTCTCCCTTCCCTAGATAATGAATATAATAATCTAAAGAAATCGGATTAGGTATTAGGATGCAAATCAAAAAGAATAATAAAAAAAATTATACTAAACATATTTTAAAGATAAGATCATAGCCATTAAAAATATATATTTCAAAAATCCAATTAATAACACAACAGTCTGTTTCCTTTGTTCAAAGTGTGTGTTTTTTAAATGATTATTCTTTTTTTTTTCTAAAATAATACCATTAATCAAATAAATCTAATTTTAACTTGCAAATACACCCCCGTATTCCTCGAAGGCATGGACAGTCAGTGTAGGTGTAGTTTAAGGGTACCTGGCACCCACGCAGGGCCAAAAAGTAGTATTACCTCCATGGGAAAATACCTAAGCTGCTAACTTATTTATGAGTTCAATTATTTGAAAGTATAAGTAGTAAATCAATGAATAGTGAGAGAATAATGAAATGCGTAAACAAGCGTCTTCTAGAATGCAAGAACGGGATTTCTTTAATTTACCATGCTGGAGCCCAAAACGTTTGTTAATTAGTTGAAATAATTTCAAGTAAAAAAACTATTAGAATACCACTTGGTGTGTAAATACGAATAGGCTACACTAAGCATGAATTTTAAATCATAACCGGTTCAGAAGACATTTAAAAATAAAGTCACAGAGTATGAAACACGTGTAAACCTGCGAGAAACACGCATAAGTCTTGAAATGAATGATTGTCAACTTACCTAATATATCGGTTCACAATAAGGTGAAAATATACTCCACACAACGAGCGAAATCAACTCCATTTGGCATCAAAGCATCCGATAGTATGTAGGTAGGTATATTTTATATTGATACTATTTTATGTCTTCCTTCCTTTTATTTATATGTAATTTCTTATAACTTTATTTTTACATAATATTTATCCTAGCTTAAACTACTTTATTGTATCTCATTGTTGTAATATTCTCAGTTTTTTTTTGTATCTTTTTAGCCCTGATGAAGCCCTACAAAGTGGGGCGAAACGTCGGAAAATAAATAGTTGTAAACTATTTTTGTTTCTTTTGTATCTTTTTAGCCCTGATGAAGCCCTACAAAGTGGGGCGAAACGTCGGACATTAAAATAGTTATAAACTATTTGATCATTTTTTGACCGCAACCCTGACCATCTTATTATATTTAAATTTTTACGGTCGACTATATATACATATATCCGATAATATGGTTCACTTGAATATTATTAACGAATCTCCTTCATTATGGGTAAATGTATTTTTTTCGATGAGACGAAATTCAAAATTTTCAGGCTTAATATTATGAAATCCTGGAAAAAGTTTAAAATAAATGCCTTCCAATCTAATAATTTTAATGCAACTGTTAAGCCCGATATGTTAGCGTTATGCTCAATAATTCCATAGTGGGGTATGCGAATCTCAATCATTTTATCCTTTGTAGCCAGCTTCATAGAGCTGATTTCTCACTTTTCGGGAAGTATATAATCCGATGTGATAGGTATTTAACTATCAATTTGCGATTTTCCCGTATTTTTTGCACGATTTTTAGGGATTTTATCTTGATTTTCCGCTTATATGTCAAAATATACAAACTAGTCATTGGTATCATAAATTAATGCTGATCTCAGAGAAAGTAAACCCTGTTATCGATTTTCTACTGTTGAATTTTGAAGGTTTAGAGGACAAAAAAGTTCACCAGCCGAACAACTTACCGTGCTTTCTCAAAACCCTCATTCCGCCCAAGATAAGAGAACAAAATGTCGTGAAATGGAAAGTGGTTTATGAGATACGGGATATAAACATCCTCAAGGCTTATATCATATAATATATATTAGTATGCGGGGCCTTGACGGAGCTGACTGCATCAGTTCCGGTCCAGCGATCTAGGAAGCAGGGAAAGTGCTTACAGCTAAGCTCTTGTCTTCCGCTGCTTATCGGGTAAAGGCTAAGATCTCGATGATCATATCAAAGTGGGCATGATGTCTGTGACGTAACAAGACTGAATATCAAGAAAATGCGTCCATTGTATTCAAGGAAAACTAATTATTGTTTCACTGCGTGATACGTATGAGATCATATAGGTATCTTTATGATCTCATACGTATCACTCACGCACTGGAACAAAATAAAATTTTAATAAGAAACAATCAATCTACAACGGAGGAAGTGTGAAAATGATGAAAAAAAAATTGAATACAATATAATGTTATCCTAGGTAATTTCATTACCAATCATATTGCTGAATACAAAGTATATGGAAAAATCAACTCTCTCCACCTTCGGAAAAAGGTGATTCACAGATTTGCTCGTTCGCTTGATAGAACCCCATCATACTCAATGTCATGATATCTACTAAAATACCATATACTGATATATACTAAAATAATCAAATACTCAGTGTTCAATGCACTGCGTTCTCATTCATCAGACGTTGATGATACTTTACGTGCATTCAAGTAAAAGTATGTAAAAACTTCCATTATATCCTTCAACTATGTTATTCGATATGATCAGTTCAATGTATTTTTTATAAAAGTAGTGAAAGGGTTTCTTTTTTAAAATGAAACAAGAAGTATCCTTACTTAAGTATTCCAACAGGAATATGTATGAAAAATCATAGAAGGCCAGACTGACCTTGCTAAAATTATGGTTTCGTAAAATCATAATAACCAAACATGTATTAAACAGCGATAGGGCCCAACATGTATAAGAAGACGCAACTGGCATGCGCAATGCGAAAGCAACTGTTACCAGGATATAGGACTCACAAACCACTTGCGGCAAGTACATCTTCAGTGCGAAAACCGCTATTTAAATTAGTCCGGGTTTTCTTTATGCAAATTAATTAATTTATTGGGGGAGGGGAGGGGTGGGCAATATCAATCTATACTAAATTAATCGAGAGTAAATTCCATAAATGTTTTGTAGGAGTAACCGCTTGTAGTTCACTGAAGTTCAGTCAAATGAGGATTCGGAAGGAAACTCGGTAAGTATTAGAGAAGTCATGGAACATGGGTCAATTTTTTTTATTTTGTTGTTTAAGAATTTTAACTTTATGACCTGGTAAATTTCGGACAATAACGTTATAAAATTAAACGTTGGATGATAATGTTATATAAACATTATAATGTTGATATCGCATAAAGGAAATGAAGTAAATCAAAATTACAAACATAAATTTATAATTAGGATGATTGCGCGATGTAGGAGGATGAACTAGTGGTTTCATATATGTGATTGAAATTTGTCAAGTGAAAATAGGAACAATAATCTTCAATTCTGACAATATGGAATCATTAATTTTTTAGCCTCCGAAAAAAAAAATTAAAACCTCAGTGTCCAGAATGTTGAATTCAAACCATTGCAATAAGTAATACAGCAAAATGTCATTTTAAATTTCTATTCACAATAATTGGTAAATTTTGTTTCTCTTAAATACGTATGACCACCATTACAGTATTTTGAGCATCATTTCTATATTAATATTTCACTGAAAACTAACTAAGTTTTTTTTCAAATCAGTAGTTTGCATAACTTTTTTTCAGATCTAAAATATAGTGAAAAAAACAAATGCTAATGAAGTTCAAGATAATTTATTTTACAGACATAACATTGATTTTATTTATCTTGGTTGTTTTATTATTATTTAATATACTTATCTACTTATATTTATTTACGACATACATTTATTATTTTGCTTATTTTATCACTATTATTATTTTTATTTTATTTTATTATTAATTTTTTTTTTAAATATCTTAACATTGTATAATGGTTACTTAAAGCCTGTTGCCGTTCAGTATAGTAGATTGTATTATTGTTTAATAATTTTTACATGTTACAAAAAATAAAGTTGTGTAAAATAAAGGTTGATAAATTTCAGTACTTTACTTATACCAACAGAGTGGATTTCCGTAGAGCTTAACGTTTTTATTATTTTTCAAAATATTTCATAAAGAAAAAGTGCCATAAGAGCAAATTAAATAAAGATAGGTCTTTAATTATCTATTAGTGCCTTCTAGCATTTATTAATAATATTTTGGTTAAAAATTACAACTTTCTTTTAAAGTTTGAACATATGTAAAATTGATGATGTTTTCGCTGCTAAATTTCTCTCCGAAAGAGCTATGTTTGACTGTTATGTTATCAGAAACAGAAATTTATGAGCTGCCACGGTCCATAGTATTCTTATTAGAAAGGAATTATTATTTCTGTAATTGTGACATCTCTGCCACTCTTCAAAATAAATTAAAAACAAAATTAAATATTAATTACTGAAATAATTTTCAGTAATAGTAAATTTTAGGAAGCTCTAAATGGCATCTATGGAAGATAAAAATTTTAAAAAAATGTAATATGATCTCGTTCTATAATATAATTACATCAAATAAAAAATATAAATTCCACTCTACACTTTAATGAATTCGCCAAAAAAAAATAAAAATAAAATAAGCTTGACTGATTTCACCTTTGAGCTTTAAAACTTTTTCAAAACCATTATTAGTAAATTTAATACTTGAAGGAAGCGTCCCTAGAAGTTACACGCTTGGCGTAGCCCAAGAATAACTTTGGCTTTACGAGAGTGAAAGAAAGTGCACTCATGCACAAGATTATCTCACTACACATAAGCACTTCTTTTATGACAGGTTTCACTTGGGATAAATATTTTTTTATAGTTCATTTTCGTTACGTTAGTTGATTCAGAGATTTTTTTAATTAACTATATAAAATTTTAATTGTTTGTAATTAATAAAGATTTTAACAAGATTATACAATACGACATAGAACTATGAAAATACTTACTACAATAGTAATTTCGGTAACCTATGAAAGATATTAATGTTTAAAAAATAAATTATGAAATTTAAAATAGTAACAATGTTTACAAAGGTGCATAGAAGACTGCATTAATTATACTAAATTAAAAACCAACTTTATTCAATATTATTTATACTTCTATCCAATAATTATTAATTTCTGGATATCTAGCTGGTCCCGGCCACGCGTTGCTGTGGTTAAATCAGATTAAACATAAAAGAAATAAAAAACACATGTTTATAAAAAGTTTGTGCTTATATAGATATACATATAGAGATTGTATTGATCGATATACGGATTATTAGTTTTATGATTTGATTAAATAAATTGCTCTTGGATATACAATTTCCGTAGCAACAGACCTATAAATTATTTTTTTGCTCGAAATTTTCGTTTTTTTAATTTTAATTTTTTGTTGATTATATTTTTGTAAAACACAAAATGCTTTCGAAGGAAGCTAAAACCGAATCTGACTTGCTTTTTCCTAAAAAAATAAATGTTGACCTGCTTTACTGGAAGCATTTCGCCTTTTGTAATTTATAATATATACATATAACTTATTTGATGTCATCAGCAATATTTTTCTAATATAATAAAAAAAAAAATTAGATTGCTACCAATGGGTAGTTTCTCTACATGCCTGTATTAGAGTTACTCCATTTTGATCATACATCAAATTTACTTAATGTGTTTTTATGTAAATACAGTTGTAAATAGCAATT
>NW_027111602.1:1095386-1096731 GCF_000696795.3 Halyomorpha halys
CAGGAGGAAATGCTTTTTGGGTCCCCCTTACCCTTGTAGACCAATATTGTGCGCCCTTGGCGTAGCGGTTCTGGTACATATCCCACCTTTAGCATGATCTCCGCAATATACTTGATGATGTGTGCTACATCAAAGTATTTTATTGTGCGGATCAACACACCATCCGGCCCCGGCGATGAGTCCAATGATGTCGACTTGATAGCCCTCAATATAAAATTATGAGAGATAGTTGACCGTGGATGACGTACCAGGAGAAGATGGTTGGGGGTGCGGTCAAAGTGAAACACAAATAAGTTGGTGTAGCCAACGTTTCGGCTAGAGTTTCTAGCCTTCTTCAGGGCGCAAGAACAGAACAAGATAACAACCACAGTAAGTATAGAAAATAAAAAAGAAAGTATAAAGAGAATAACATAAATGAATAATTTTACAGAATACAATTAATAAAATGAAGTGATGAGAGAAGTGGGAAATAAAATGTACACATAGGTAATTGAACATAATTAAGGAAATGAAATAAAAATGAAGTAATATAATGCAAAGAAGTATGAACATATTAGTTATTAATAATTTAAAAATAGAAATATGGAAAGAAAAAGAAAATTAAGAGGAAGAAAATATATGTAACAATAATAATTGATAAAGAGGCAAAATATAAGTAAAGTATAACATAAGAAATGAATAAAAAAAAAAAATTATTTGTATTTCACTTTGACCGCACCCCCAACCGTCTTCTCATATATATATATATTAAATTTTGGTTACTAAAAATATCCAAGACCTATTTTATTTTTATTTTTTTGCACAAACGTTTCGCCTTTGATTTCTTTTAAACAATTAAAAGAATAACAATAACTAGAAACTCAACAAATCAACACAAAACATAGGAAAAACATAAATTAAAACCAGAGATATAAAATAAAACGTTTAAAAATATAAAATAGTATACCAGAGAATGAGTCCTATCAATGCTGAAAATAACATGCCAATTATTGAAAATATTAAAAATCTTGAATATTTAATGAATCAAAAATAGTGTAAATAATTAATTTTCAAGTTGTTGAAATTTTTTATGATGATTAAAAACGAAATATAGTGTGTTAACTTACAATAATGCTATGAAAAGTGGAATTTTGTAAATACGTCCGAACAATTTTCAAATCGGTGCCACTAATGATAAATATATTTACTGATTGCCATGCAATTGAGTAATAATGCAGTGAATATTTATAGGATCTTTTGATATAAAATATACAAAATTTAAACAATTAAGATTTTTTCATTAAAAAACAATAATACCAGTTCCAGAAGGTATATATTATTTTATAATATATAATATAATATAAAA
>NW_027111602.1:1106036-1106436 GCF_000696795.3 Halyomorpha halys
TTTTTTTAGTTAAGCTTTCCAACAAGGAGACTATGTCGATTTGAGGTGGCTTAACAGACACCATGTGTAAAAACAAATTATACATTAACATTATTCTCAACATATGTATAAATGATTCAATATGTTATTTAAATGTTTATCAACGTTCAGAGCAATTGAAATTCAATGATACCAGTAATTTATTTTTTAATTTGGAACCTTCAAAAGTTAGAGCAAGCTGGCGTAAAATCTTGATTTGAAATTGTTCAATAGGACAACTTCGAACAGTGGGAGATAAAGTTGGACAGTAGCGTTGACGCAGAAGCTTTTACGAATCAAAGAGACAAAGTTTCCATGTGCATTCAATACTTGACGAATTTATCAGGCCTAAATATCACAGATATCCTACTTCAATAAAAAA
>NW_027111602.1:1106571-1132059 GCF_000696795.3 Halyomorpha halys
AAAATATAAAGATGGTCAGAATTGTGGTAGAAAAGCAGATTGTCTGTTTAGAAGAGGTAGATGTTCCTGATTTGTTCTTTGCTCATTTATTATCATTTAATATTATTATTATTAAATTTATTTTTATTTATTCTTTCACAACCTTTATTTAATCTCAACTTTCTTATTCATTTTCTGTCTTTTAGTGTTTTAATTTTTTTTTCCCACATCTACTTTCTGTTTTCGTTTTATATGCGTCTCCTGTACATTTGTAACCGTATAGTTTACGTCATTTTTTATTCTTATCATTGTTTATTTATTATTCTCATTGTTTATTCAAGTTTAATCTACTATTTTATTTATTTTTTCCTTTAATTTGTATATAATTATCTTTTCACTCATTTTTTACATAATATTTATTATTTTTTTTTTTTTATCTTATTGTTGTAATGTTCTTAGTTGTTTCCGTATCTTTTTAGCCCTGATGAAGCCCTACAAAGTGGGGCGAAATGCCGAATAACAAATAGTTGACAACTATTTTGTTCTTTTTGACCGCAACCCTGACCATCTTTTTCATATTTTAAATTATACGGTCAACTATTTACACATACATAATATTATTATTTTCAACTAGCTGTGGTAAGCATCTTCAATAACAGCAATATGGAAATGTATAATAAAGGAATTAGACACATTTTACATTTTAAAAATAGGTTTTAGAAATAATTTTCAAAAAAATAAACAAATCCTAAATATTTTCATTTAATATTTTATTTTTGCGAAAATATTAATAAGAACTACGGTCATACGGAATAAGCTTTGAAGTCGAAAAATGATCATTATGTGCCATATGTATTGACATCATTTGTTATTCTTCACTGTATGCAGCAGGAAAATATAAAGCAAACTACACCTAACTCCTTATTTATTTTATTTTATTCAATAATTTTATTAATTAACAAAAAATAATTTTAATAGTGTCTTATATCACTGCCTAGTAAAAAAATGTTTAGAAAAAAAAATCAATATAATGAAAATATAATTTACCAACGTTTTTATTAACTCTCCAGAAAAGTTAAGTTAAATATAACTAGATAATTTATTTTTATTAAACAATAATATTATTTACTTGTGACCAACCTTAAATTCCGAACGCTTAAGTTAAAAATTGACCTCGGCATTGTCTTGTAGAATTTTCAGTAAATTAAAGGAAATTTTAATCATTTCATATTTAAAGATTTTTCAAATCGAATTAAATGAATTTTTAACGTTAGTAAAATATGACTGGGTCCAGTTTTAGTTTGTTAATGTATTGAAAAATGTTCTTAACATTCTATACAATTATCTATTTATTTTTATTCCGCTCTCGAACAAACACAGAGCCTGAAGAAGTAAATCACAAGATATTTTATACCACATAGCCATTTTTAAACATAATTTTTTTAGAAATTAGATCAAGGACTTTAAAAGACGCAGTGGTTCGCTGATTAATCTGGTAGGCACTGACGAATCTCTATTTTTATACCCAAGTTTCGCATGGTTTAATCTCGAAATCGATGATCCTTGGGCATGCTTAAACTTCAAATTTAAAATTTCAGTTAAATTACTGATTGCAAATTTTCAAATTATTATAAATTCCTTCATATTCCATCAACGTTACCCACAATGCTGACATTTCATTAATCATCCGGGTTTAAAATTATCTTTTATTGAGATTTTCCTAGCAATAGCTATAAATACACTTTTGATCAATCTTGGAGTCCATGATTGAAGTTGGACTAGGCGTACGAGATAATAATTTTTCTACTGTTTCTGTAAAATAATTATAATAAAAAAATAAATAAAATAAAATAATAAACAGTAGAAAAACAGACAGAATGTAAAATAAGCTTATAAAATTTATGTAAAATATTTTTATCAATTTATAATTTACATTTAAGCAGTTTATCACTTTTTCAATTTATTTATCTTTTAATTTGTTCTCTTTTTACAGCTCTCTCAGTCAAAAGATATTGATATCATATGACATTAGTAAATACAAATAACGAAATAAAGGTTAAAATATGGCAATATAATATAATTCGCACTAAATGTAATAGAACTGTTAGTTATTTAAAGATTAATTACAGGATTCAATAAATAAATAATACAAAAAGACGGGAAAACCCATAGTTATGAAAGCATCTAAACTTTTCAAAATTAAAAAAGAAAGTTTTGGCAAAAAGAAAAGAAGAAGGAAAAAAGTATAATTACAAATTAAAAGAAAAAACAATGAGACAAGTGGAGGACTATTGTACCTTAACTTTCTTAAGGAAATCAGGACCTGTTTCAAAATTAATTTTATAATTGTTTGAACAGTAAAATATCGTCTGGATTTTGTTACAAGACAAAATGATATCCACCCAATCGAAATTATTAAATTGGTAGCCAGATTTCGGCGAAACACCTTCTTGAGAATACGATACACAAATTTTGAAACTTACTATGCAATGATAAATTGTGTTTTGTAACCGTGTAATACAATTTTCCTATCTGTAACAGTAGCCTCGAATCAGACCATTAACTGCTTCGCTACAGCTGGGGCAACATCTAACCGTTCAGTTACTTCTCAGACTAATCTGTATGTAAGCGTTCGTAACTGGAATCATCCAGGCCAACCTACACTTAGCCATGAATCTTTGGCTGATCCTGACCTGGATTGGATGAGGAAGCTGTCAGAGGATATGGCAGGACCTTCGAGAAGGTAATATCCTTCAACATGTCCAGAAAAGAGTATCCTTAATACCGTACAAGGAAACCGCCTTGCAACATTAAAATGGAACCGATTCATCTTGCTGAAAAAGAGCATTCTATAATGTGTCAAGGGTTCAACAACTACATATATTATGCGGTTTGTCATTACATCATAAATATATATATATACAAATAAAATATAAAAAATTAATTATATATAGTAATCAACCTGGTTAAAGCCAGAGTGACAACCAGGTTAGAGACCTCTGAAGTGTATTAAGGGTTTAATTCCCAACTGGGTTTGCTAAGATTGAATTTAATACGCGGTGGTCCGACCTAATTCTTGGCATTCCCATTCTGGATTGAAACTAGTGGCCACCTCAGCTAAGCGACCATTGGATTGATTAACATTAATAATTACCTAACTTTAACAGTACGTAATTCTACAAAAATCCATTCCTATAGTATTTTTACCCAAAACGTTTTAAAAATCTTAGCATTTATATTTTTTGGTGGGCCATAAATGTTCTGTATACCTATAACAAAAACAAAAACGAGAAAATGTTCAGTACTTTTCTAAATTTTTATACCGAAATATTTTTGTGGCTTTCGTTCAGTAGTAATTAGTAAACCAAAAAATACGTTCATATACTAAAAAAAAAAGAAAAAACGCTTCTTTAAAAAAAAAACAAAAAAAAAAAAAGAAGCGCTTTATAAAATTATTTGACACTTATTAATAAGTTTTTGTAGTCAGTGCGTGCACCATGTTTTTCCATTTAAGTTTATCAATTAGATATATTTCATTTTTTTGTTATAAGTGTACTCTTACCGATACTAAAAAACAACTATAGCATATTATGAAACGAAGAGACATTAAACTGCCTCAATTACTCAAAAAAACACGAAGCCTCTTGGACCAGCTGATGTGAGCACGCTTCCAGGGAGGCAGACCAGCATCCTAGGCAGATAGAGGTATTGTTTCCTCTAATAACTTACATCAAGAACAACAAAGGTGAGGAATGTCCAATCAGATCAAGTAAGAATGGCCAGAGACAAATGGACAAGGAGAAGAATTTGTTCCGAGAAGGGTACAATAACCTTCGCGGTACTAACTGTAGTAAAGCAAACAATGAATGTTTTGGAAGAAGACACGACCGCAGGCTGAGTTAACCCTGCTGTACAAACACTGCGTGATATCCAATATAGGTGTCAATGTTCTAGGTAATATTATTGTCTAGGCGAAGGGGAACACCACAGATTTGTCAATGGTGCCCGATACAGTATTGCAATACATCTCCACAATAAATAGCAGGACAAGGGCATAGCTCAGGTTATTTTTGTTTATTGTAGAATGTTTTTTTTTTTTTTTTTTAGATGTTTTTATTGACCAGTAATAGGACAATCTGCTATCATTAAGGAAAATAAGTATTATTGGTTTATATTCATACAATATACAGAGAGAAAAAAGAAGGTAAGAAAAGTAAAAATAAATATAGATGTACTCAAAAAATTAAAAAAAAAAAAATTGAAATAATAATACTAAAATAAAATAAAGTAAATAAAAAAAAATAGAATTATTTGCTCATCAACGAATCAAGTTGTTTCATAAATAATTATAAAAGTAAACAACAGGTGGATATGAAGATTATTTTTTATGGTATTATTTCGTAATATGTAATAAATTCAATAAGTAGATACAATCTATTAACTTTAGAAAACTGGTAAATTAAAAAAAAAAAAAATAAATGGGCCTTTACCATGCCATGACCAGGCATGATGGTTTCAGTTGTGGATGTTTGATGTTAGGATCTACACTCAACCACCAGGTTTTAATTTTAATTACTCATTACCTACATCGTCACCGGTTAGGTTTGAGTATACATGTTTAAAATCTGCCACATTTAAGGGAAATGTGTATGAGTGCTCTAAGATCCATTAGAAAATAAATTGTAATAATGATGAAGTGCGATAGTAACTTGATTTATTACTATAGAACAGAAATGGAAAATAAACATAAGTAATGGAGAGGAAAGTTGAAGATATACAAAGAGAATACTGGCTGAACTAATTTCACTTGTATAGAAACACTCTAAATGTGAAACATGATTCAACTACACGTAGAGAAACTTTAGGACACCAAGTCGGGAACATTTTTCTTCAACTACGACCGCACAAATCACGATTGACCAGACAAAGGACAGATCCAATGAAATGGAGATAAACATGAGAAAAAAAAAAGGAAATGCAACAAACAATAGATGTAGAGATAGTAAAAGCCAGAATGGAGGGCACTAGGTGGCCGATTTAGAAGGTACTGTCCACCAGTGAGAATACGTGACCGTTCTCGTGGGAGGGATAAGTGACTTGCTTCATACCTCGTTGGAGTAATTTCTTTGTTGACAGATTACCAATCCAAACCTGATTATAGACAGATTTTCTGTTGCCTAATCTGCGTCCATGACTGTTGGCAGATTGACCATTTTATAGTTGGGTAGAAGCGTGTCTTACGAGAATAAATCGATTTTTTTTATCATATTCCATAACGGACGTATTTACCACATGTTTGAACCAATAGACATTTTAAGGAGCAGGATACTCCAATAGCTACTGAACTCCAAGGGGTCGGAGAAAATAAATTGAGATTAACGGAAGATATATTCCAATAGCGGGCAATCCAACAGTGGATCGATCCTGTTGTAGTGTTCGTCCCAAAAAACTTTGCTTAACTTTGCTTTGAAGCTTGCTTAACTTGACTAAGGTAAAATACGATCAAATGTGATTTTCCGAGTTTTAGATCAAGATATAGTAGTACTACATTAAGTTTGCTGTAACATATGTCTTGACTGGGGAATGAAATTTTTATATTTTCGCATGTTTATTTTCAACAAGTTCGATTTACATTGTGAGTTATAATGAGTAATAGATACAGTTGCTAGGGACTGATAATTGTTGCTAAGGCGTCACCTAGAAACGGACCGACCTTCTTAGTTTTTTTTATAGCGGTTCCGGCAAATTAGTGGCAATGGTAGCGACTAAGCAGCCCTGTCTGCCCTTATAATTTAATAGTTTGGACATTTTTAGTGAGTTAACCGTCATTGCAGTTCGAAACCAGACCTTTTCTGTGTTTCGACTTTAATATGAGTTTCGGATAATTAGTGGCTATGAACGTACGTAACCAGCCCTGTCTGCGTTCATTTTGTCGGCTCGCCTAATACATTAATACGACTTTTGGATGTTTGGAATATCGATGAGCCACTACACCAACTTTGGACCATTGCAGCGGTGTCGCAGCTACAAGAGCTGGATACGGTCAATACAATGTTACGATATAGTAGTTAATGATATGGTTATGAAAGCTTATAGATTTATATCTCATGCTAATTTACTGGAGAGAAAAATAAGAATAGCGAATAAAAATAACTATTAAAATTAAACATACATTAAAAAAAAAAAATTGAGTTATAAACGGTTTGTTCTGTTCAGGTTATTTTTAGTAAAATGTCCCCCTTTTTGTATTTATTTGCATTAAACGTTTCTATATTATTATTCTATTACATAACATACTCGTTTTTTAATTTAATCACGTATTGATATACATAATTTTAGACCTTAGAGTGAGTTACCTGTCTTCTGAATAAAGATACTCCATTTCGATAAAATTATGCGATGCATTACTCAACCCCATTATTTACGAAGTCATTCGGAATTAAAAAGGAAAAAAAATAAAGTGTACAAGGCCGCTATAAATAAGCCTATGGTTACAGTAAATTATCCCAATTCAGGGCTAATACTGAATCCAAATAAGGAGTGAATTAAAAAGAAATAAGAACTGAATACAGGTTTGCCATCCGAAGAAGAAAGGGCGGAAGTTTCCGAGGTGTCCTTGACGGGAAAGGAACGCCTAGGCATCGAAAAGACAAATAAGGTTGATTACAGCAATCCACAGCCCATCATTTCGACCAGTTGCTTGTTCCAGCTACTTGTCTTACTGTGTTATCATCTTTTTTTTGTTAAATTCTTCTTCTAGTTTTCCTTTTTGTTCCTTACTAACGAAGATAAATAGGGAAAATGATGCCTATTTATGACATTTTGTAGCAAGACCTGATCTTAAGAAGGTTAGGGTTTAGTAAATATTTTTAGAAGGAATATTATCCGAGCAATTACAAAACAATCATTTGTGACATCATTAAATATTTAAAATCTAAAAGGGAACTAAGATATTATTATTTATATAACATTAAAAGTAGGTGAATCCCAACAACCCACTTTATTAAGATAAGAAATAAATGTCAAAATTTATCCTAAACAATTATTTAATTTATCAAACAATAGTTTGAACTCTAAAAAAAGAGAATATTTGATTATATATTTATGTTTTTATGTGCTAATAAACTCTGTTTGAGTAAATAAAGTTTATTCGCACAAAAATCAATAAAATCCTTTACAGCTCAAGGAGTACCCAACCTATTAACTTCAATTTTTTATGATACCAAAAGGATGTCAAAATATAAGAAACGACACAAATTGCGCTCTTCCAGATCAATTTGAATTTGGAATATAAAATAATGAATTTGAAATTGCCTAAAATCATTTTATTTAATTAATATATATAATTATTTTTTATAACATAGTTTAATTTTACTATTCTATTACTAAAACATTAATTGTGATGAAAGGAATATGGTCCGGGTGCGGTCAAAAATATCTTCTCAATATCTATTTTATAAGATAAATAAAATATCTATAATTTATAAGATATATAAAATATCTAATCAATATCTTCCAGTATAAAACATTAATTAATTTAATAACATTGATCTAGAAAAGCAAACAGTCGAAATGTTTCTCAAGTTTTTATTTTTGTGAGATATTTTCATTTAAAATTTGTAAATCTGTATAGAAGCATTAATTGCTCACTCTTATTAATAGTCTTTAGTTAATTTCTGTATTTTTCCTTTCATTTAATTTTATTAGCAGTTAGTTACCTTATAATTTATGATATAATAGACGGATTAATTTTTTATATTTCATTTGTTTACATTTAATACAAAACATTATTTGCTCTTTCCTTTTTATTAATTATTATTGCTTCATTTTTTTCTGATACGATATTATTATAAATTTCATGATATTTTATTATGTCTATTTCTAAATGTTAGTATTTTCCTCTAAGACACTAAAATCCATTTTTGGTGACTGTAATATTATCCTAAAGAGACTTGTATGTATAAATAAAGGATATTTTTATTATTATATATTCTATAGAAGAAACTATTTCTGTTTCTGAAAAATGTTTTCTAAAATCTCGCAGAAGAACTTTTAGAATACAAGTTTTTGGGCTATAGAAATCGACTGGCGTAATCCTTTGCTAAAGGAAAACTTTAATTCAGTACAAAGGTCGAAGCCCGTCATTAGACCAGATTAACGAACCTTGATACTTTATTCAAGTCAAACTACATTCAGAGAAATTAAATTTGTTTTATAAAAGGTTTTTTTCATAAAAACCCTCTTTTACAAAACGTTTTCTAGGCATATCAATTCGATATGACATTCAAGAAATAGAAAGTAAGAAGATACATCTTCGTGGCACAGTATGCATTTAGGCCATCAGCCTGACTGCAGCACAATGGAGCGACATTAGGCAATATTCTGCGGACGGACCGAGCAAAGAATCTGGGTTGGAATATAAGGAAAAAAAATCCCAATGAATAATTGAACCTTAAAAAGAAAAATTACAGTAAGTAATATTTTGTTCATATCTAAATGAGTGTCCATAGATTGATTAGTAACTGTATTAACTTAAAAATTGCAAATTTCAATGGAACACCTCCTAAAGCAGTAGTTTCCATGGTTGGTGCAGGTAGTGAATGCCACATTCTAAAAATAAACCAAAAAAGAGTAGAAAAAAATTAAATTTACTCACAGGGTGCCGCGAAATCTTTTTTATTTTTGACCCATCAAGGGTGTATTTTTTTTTTTTTTTTATTTCAACAAGGTTTCTGAGGCAAAACAAAAATGTAAACTGCACCCCTAAACAATTAAGTATAAGAAACTTCACTTTGTAAATATACATGACTTAAGCATTTAATATAGGTTAGTTATCTTTTATTAGAGAAAAAATATCATTTAAATAATTCTATTATTTTATTTTTTTTTACTGTTTATTTTCGTAGGAACTTAGTTTATATAATATATGTATTTTGACTAATTTTAACATTTTATAACCCCATATGCTATCACAAGCATTCATTGCAAATAATTAATCGTAAAAATGAGTGACCATTAAATCCAGTAACATGCTAGTGGTTGAAGGTTTTTTTTTTAATCTAGTGAACGGTCAAAACCAGATTTACGAAACAGAGGTAGTAATACAGATAAGTTTATCTGAAGGCGAACATTTAAATTAAATATTTTTTGAATATATTCTAAGAATTTAAATACACTTTAAGAATTTACATATGTAAATAATTTCTAGTTATTTTAAGAACATTTGTATATACTGTAAATAAAAAACAGGTTGTTAGAACATCTAACTTCGCCTTATTTAGTTTAAACTTTTTAAAAAATACTAAAAAAAAAAGTTTTTTTTGATTTATTTGATAATTACAGACTATAAAATAAATGCTTTATAAATGCATGGTGATATATATCAGATTGTAGGTTAGTTTTTATTATAATTCATGAGATAATAAAAATTAAGATGAATTCTCCTTAATTAAAATATTTTAGTGTATATTTTTAAAAATTTAGACAACATGTACCATTAGAAACTAAATTTTGAACTATGCAGGGAGAAAAGCAATCGTAAAATAAACAATTAAAATAGAAAACATCAATAGGTATTCATTAATGATCTACACACTTAATACAGGAAATTTATGTATTAAAATAATTACAGTACCAGATGATGGGGCCAAAGCACCGAAACGTTGTGATTTAAGGGTTATTTCGAAATAAAGGAATATAAACAAGGAATATAATTTTTACTACACCTTACTAAATAAAATTGAAAATTTTCCAATCATTTGAACTTAAATTATACAACAAATAAATGTTACATTCTTTTTTTGGTCAAATATAACTCGTAAAGAATTTAGTATGGGCTATAAGATAAAAAAAAAAAAAAAAATCAACTTTATAATTAGCAAACTGATCATCAAACAAAAATTCAGCCATCATAAAAGCCGCAGTGGTATGATCACTGCTAATAATAAAGAAGTGTTCCGATATGAAGGTATTTTATTTTACGTTATCTATTTAAGGAGAAAAATATTTAAAGAAATTTGATTTCCATAAAGAATCATGATAATTTCAGTTAACATCAATTTAAAATAGTCTACTAAGAAATAATTGAAATATTAGAAAAAATTATCATGTTATCGTCTTACATAAGTTATATAAAAATAGCAGGATTTAAAAGAAATAAATAAAAAAATAGGTTAGGTATAATATAATAATAGCTGATACAACAGATATGAAATTAAAATAATTACACGGTGTTAAATAAATATGCACGAACCTCGAAGCCATTTTCTCTCTTTTAACGGAGCATAATCAGACGTAACACACCTACAGCTGTGCACTTTGATATTTGCCTGCCTTTCGCCATGGATGTCGCAACCGCTGTCAAAGAGAACTATAATATACTGTCTTTGTCTACCCGCCTGTGACCAGGTCGTGCCATAGCCGCAATTAGTTGGAGCAGTGGTTTAGGCTCTAGAGGTAGCAGGGGACGGAGATATCTTTGATATGGTCCTGTCGAGGGAGATGGAGGGTAACGGATCGTGTGCAATGAAGGTTGTTCCGATGAGTTAGCTATGCCGATTGCTTCTTGTCAACCGTTCAAAGGGTTGACGTAGCTTGCTAGTATTGGATATATTTTTGTAAGTTAATGTCCAATACAAATCTTTTCCTTGCATAACATTTGAATGTTTTACTATCGTTAGTTTTGTTAGTTAATAATAAGTTTCAAGTTTTCACTAAAAAGTTAAAAAGAGTATATTAGTAATTTTAATAATTTTTTTCGGCAAAAAAAAAACTTATGACTTCTTTACTCTATTTAAACATCCAAACGAAATTCCGGGAATTTTACGCACTATCCAATTCATTGTTTTTAAATTATATAAAATGAAATAGCCTTTTATTTATGCAATAAATTAAAATCATTAGAAAATAAAATATAGACATTTAAAGAAGATAAAGAGAAAAATAAATAAATTATAAATAACTATATAATAGTTGACAAAACATTAACTTCTATCAATTTTCTTTCCATCTTTCTGTATCCCTTCCTGCATAGGCCTTCCCTTTCGGGAGTAATAGTGAGCGCTTCCCGAGGTGACCAGCCCTATTGGGAGGCGAATTCTTTCCATTTCTTCTTCCAGACATCCCCATCCCTAGCAGGTCTCCACCAGAGGGGTCCTGCCATCCTCTTGAACATATCGCTCCATCTTTTCTTTTGACGTCCTCTTCTTCTTTGAAGGTCGTATGAAGTCCATTCTGTGGCAATTTTTGACCATCTGTCATCTTCACATAAAAGGAGATGACCTGCCCATTTCCATTTGCTCAATCTTGTCGTCTTCAGTTTGTCAGTGAGTCCTGTTTCTTTCTAGATCAAAACATTTTTTATTTGTTATCTTTTCCTCACATTCACAATGCTTCTTCCAATATTATTTTGCCACACCTGTAATTTTCTCTCCTCGGCTATAGTCAGTGACCACGCTTGGCATCCTTAAGTGACCACAGGGCTAATGCAACTATCGAAGACCTGTCTTTTAAGGTCGATACTTGTTTTTCCCTTCATTATATGCCTAAGGGACCAACACTTTTTCCAATCCAGTGCCAATCTCCTCTGCACCTCTTTTTCTCCTCTATCCTTGAATGATATTAACTGACCCAGATAAATATATTCTTCAACACATGCAAATTTGTGGTTGTTAATTTCACACTCCTCTTTTACGCCATTTGTCATATGTTTTATCTTCTGGTAGTTCGGATAAAGACCAACCTCTTCACACAATGCCAGAAGTCACTTCATCATTTTTCTCAGTTGTTCCATGCCTTTTGCAAAGAGCACAATATCATCTGCAAAACGTAGGTTGCTCAGCCATTTTCCATTAATTCTTCTTCTCCGCAGTACACTGAAATAATTCAGAGAAGGAGGATGGGCATACAAAGAATAGGTGCTAATGTTGAGACAGAATGAAAAATAAGAAACATTTTAAACTTATATTCAAGACTTTGAATAAGAACATTTGTTGACATATATCCATCATATAATTTAAGAACAATGAATTGGATAATAATCTAACTGCCCAAACCGTTGTTTGGATGTTGAAATAAAGTAAAGAAGTCGTAGAAGGTGTGAATTAATTATATAATTATTTTTTAGATTTATACAACATCTTTAAATATAATCTAATAATTTCTTCAATAAAAAATAAAATAATAATAAATATCTGTTAGTTACTTCTACATGTAAGTGAAAAGACCATTATCGTTTTTTTTTTGTTTTTTTATACCAGAACGGGACCTAAACTTCTCGGAATAATAACCGAATGGTACCTGTGTATTAATATTATTATTATTAATATGCACTTCCTATTGATTTATTTATTTTTTTGGTTGGGAGAGATTCCTTTGACCAGTATTTCAGGCTTGTCGTGTTTGTCGTTATAAAATCATAAATAATTATATAATTTTTTTAATATATTATGTAAAAATAATGAGATTACGCAACGGATTTGTCTTGTTTTTAAAAATGATTTAGCTGTCGCCCGTCACTATTTTCATTTTATTCATTTGTATGTGTCTCTATATCCATTATATTTTAGCTACTTATAAAATATACTAACCAACTATTTTGTTTTAGCCGTATCTTAGATCTGGGTTAGAACGATTGTGATGTGTACCAGAGTGGTCCATTATGAAGAAGTGATTGTATTGTAAATTTACTTAGACGATACATGCATAACATAAACATATAATTTAAGTATGTTTTTAAATACGACCGTGCATTAACAAAATATTCACTTTCTCTAAATAAAGCAATCTTTGCTTGAAATACTGTTATTCCAATCCTCATTTTAAGTCCTAGTTCTTTACCAACCTTCATCAGAAAACAGTAAAACGCCGTTTAACTACCATCCATTTAACCAGCAGTAAAAATAAAATTGAGTGCTGAGGGAACAATAGTTTCTGTAAAACAAAACAATAGGCTTTGTGACTTATATTATAAACCTGAAGATCGTTTGTACACTGTAGTTAAATGTTATATCTAAAGATATTGTATATATTTTTTATTTGAAGTTGGTCCAATAAATATATTATAATACAAATTACTTTTATGTAATAGGCTTTAAATTGCATTTTAATTTTTACTTGGTATATGCGTTCAATGTACCATTGAAGTATTTTCTTTTTCATATTATTTATTCAATACCAGACAGGCATGTTGGGCCTTAAATGGTTAATGTAACAGTTCAATTTTTTTTGTTTAAGAATTGATTATGAGGGGGGGTATAGTCTCGTGCAAAAGATACCACTAATTATTTACAACGCTATTAATATTGAACAATTCTAATTAATAACGATGAATAATAAAAACCAAATAGTCCAGTACTAAATCACTAACATATAAAAGCACAAATATTGTACTTAAAATCATTTCCTCGCCATTTCAAGTATACAAGGGTATTATCCTATAGGTTACCAACCTATTCTTACCAGAGTGGGAATGTACTTATTAGTCCGTGGGGCCGTTAAGGAATAAAAGTCAACCCACCCAAGCCGGGCCCGAACCGGCTGCTTTGCACAATCGAGGTTACTGAGGTGATGCCTTGAAACACTCGGCTCAATATTTTACCAACCAAAATCATACTTTGCTTCGTTTACTCATCATCTTTTCTAAAATTAAATTGTAGCGCTCTTTGAACAGAATCTGAAGTCATATGAGTATTTTTGGTTATTATTTTTTTTTTAACAGATGATAATATTTTACAAGTTATTTACATTAGATATATACCTACGTATGCATTTTTACACTGAGTTCTTTTGCTAGAGCAGAACTCCATTCTATGGAAGAGTTGAAAATAATTATAAGGTCTTTATTAAGTTTTGAGTTTTTGCAACATTTAAGAAGCACACTTATTTTTCTGTTCATACTATAAACCTATCAATAAACATTTAACGATAATTACGTGCCTATATCACTTACTATGTTTTAGTCCAATGTTCTTTCTCTACTACTTTCTGCCACGAAGTCATAAAAGTATATACGTATCCTATAAAACGCTGACTGTGGTATACCGAGAATGAAACGTTGATTGTTTAATAACAATTTTGTTATTTTAATTATAAAACTAATAAAATATATAAGATTTACCAATATTAGGATATAGGTAAATCTTATACACAATATTTCCGGGGAAAAAAAACAATTTCCGGATTTACATATTCTCTGTAAGAAAAACTTTTAAAACTTGGGGATCTGAGTACGCAATATAGTTACGACTTCTTAAATAATCCTGTCATTAAAAAATCTTAAATTGAAACTTTATTATTGATATATTTTTATCAATTTACTTTTATACGGAGGCGTTATATAATGAAACTAGAGAGCACTATATAATACTTTCTCCTTCGAAATGTCTAATGAGGCCGAAAGCATAAGTAGGGATCCTTCTCCTTTATAAGTTATAGTATCTTTTTATACTGTTATATTTTTTATCTAAAAAGTTTTTTGCGTGATCATATTTCGCGGTTCAGTATAACTGTTCTTAGTCATTAAAGATTTCTAGCATTGCTTACATTTAATGGTTCCAACCAGATGGAGAAATATTCCATTTCTTAGACTTATTTATGAAATAAGACGACAAAACATTTAATTATAATCGATATACGTCCTTTCAATAGTTTATTTGGTTAATCAATCATTGTAAAATGTTACTATTTATGAATAGTATCAAGTTCCAATAAAGTAGTATTTATTTTATTTATAATCTTAAAATTTTCTTGAGACTGGTTATTTTTGTTTAAATAAATAAAATTTTATCCATTTTAGTCTCAAAACATTTTTATTCTATTTATAAGTCCGACGTTTCGTCCTCACGAGCAATCTATTACAAACAGCTTTTATTACACATGATCTTCAACAACTCCAAAACAAATAACGATATTATTTATAATTTATCTGACCTTAATACAATTTTAGAACTAAATCATTTAAAAAACAACTAGGATTTTACATCAAGAAAATAATACCTTCAAAGGAAAAATACTTGAATCCATTTACACATCAGAATATATTAATCATACATTGAATTTTAAAACAGACACAAGAAATCTGAACCAACATTATGAAGAAATGTTAAGTAAAATTAATTTATGAAAAATATGGGATAAATGTAATGTTAATAATTATAATTAACCTCGACAAGAATTTTAATAATAAAATAAAGAGGAAATTTAACTAAAATATAGTTGTAATAAATAATTCAAATGCTTGATCTGAGTGTAGGGAAGGTAACAAATATTGTTGTGATTAAGTTTTAACAAAGAAGGTGACTGTGATAAAAAATATTTATTTTTATTTGAATGTGAAAATTGACTAATTGAGTAATTAGACAGAATCTATGAAATTCTTATTAACAAAAATATTCCCTAATGTTTTAATGTCTCATAGGGTAATTTGTTGGATTGACCTGGGCAGAAAAGCCTGCATAAAGTTGTTTTTATAAATGATTTAGTTCTAAAATTTTATTAAGATAAGATAAATTATAAGTAATATTGTTAATTGTATTGAAATTGTTGAAGATCATATATGTAATAAAAGCTGTTCGTAATAGATTGTCTCCGAGGATTTCCGAATTGGCCGAAACGTCGCACTTATAAATAGAATAAAAATGTTTTGAGATTAAAATGGATAAAATTTTTCGTTTAAACCTAGTATTTATTGATTGCAAACCAAGAAACCGAACTGTTCAAAAATCTCCACTCGAGTTTGTGAGAATAACAGAGTAGCTACTTGAATAAAGACAAAGCGTAGGGCCTTCTTCAACTAAGTGTGGCACTTTAAAATGTAAGGGCACTCTAGGTTAGAGATGAGACCCTTCAAATATTTTTCTGAACAACTTTCGATTATAAATAAAATTCTAGATAAAATAGTAGTTCAAAAAGTAAGAAACATTAAAAATAATAATAATAAAAAAAAGAGGTACATTCCTTGATTTTTTATTATTATAATCATAAATAAACTCTTAACAGTAAATTTATTCGAGTACAATCAGTTTCTATCTGCATTACTGATAACTAGTTAATATTTCTTAAAGCAATCGTACATAGTTCATTCTTGATTCCTTTTAATTTATGTATGTGATCCATAAATCATAAATAAGGATGTGAACCACAGTGGGCCCAAGGGATATAGGTGACACTGGTCATGGCAACTACTAAAGGAACTATGTTTCCTTATTTTATAAACAATGCTGCAACTTCTAAAATCAAACACAAATATATTGAACTAACAACTAAACAACCTAGAAGTTTATTGGCAAGCTGTTTTATTTGTAGAAAAATAGCCCAAATTGGTTCATGGATGGCAGGGCTAATTAAGAAAATGGCTCAGTCAAAGGAGTGTTGTTTTGGAAATCTAAATTAATGTTTTCGAAAATTACAAATTGATAATAAGCTCACTATTCTATCATGAATGTTAACCAGTAGAATATTTAGTTTTATTTAATCACAAAAAATACCACAGATTGTCAAATCATCAAAATTTCCATTATTTCTTAACAGGACAAAATACAAAATACGGAAAGTATTTCAACAAACTATAAAAATAAAGAAGTCTTTTTTAATTTCAAGTATGGTATACTTTGTAAGATTTTGTATTTCGAATAGGAAAACACAAAATTTAAAATTGTTTTATATTCTCCGGAACCATATTTTTTGCTCAACACTGCCTATTATCAATTATTCCATATGATATTTATCGCATGGAACTCCAAGAAGTGTATTTGAAGTAGGAATCGAACCGACACATATTAATACAGGTACTACGAGAGCTTTGGAAATAGAATATCCATCGTTGTCATAAACATTGACTATAAATTAGTTACCTTGATTATAAACTATTAGGTAATTATGTAACTAATATTTAAGGGCCAGTGAATATGAAGGTCTGGAAACTCACCGATTAATTTCCAAGATTATTTCCACAAAATTTATAGCAGGCTCCTAAGTCAAGGATTGTCGATAGGCTAAGAAAACAAGATTAATATGCATTAAGTTCAGAAAGGCGCTTAGGAGGGAAGCAATTATCTCCTTTGTCGATATTTGGTTCAGGAGTGAGTATAATTTTAAATATTAACTTATTTGAGGAAGGAATAACATAATTATTTTCATAACAAAATTATGAATGCTAACAAATTATTCTATTCTATTTTCGTGCCTACGATTCGGCCTCAATTGTAGGACATAATCAGGGATATGTAAAAAACAATATAATTACCACATTTAGCAAGTTAACAAAATAAAAAAGAGAGTGAGGAAAAAACAATATAATAAGAAAAAACTTTAATATTCATTTCTATGACATCTTTAATCACGATATCAATGTATTTTATTATATCTTACACATCCATTATCTTTCTTACATTTCACATAATATAAATCTCACTTCAGTTTGTTATATTTTTATATTAATGCTCGTAATTCTATTATTCTCTTATTAAACTATTTTTTTGTTTTTTTTTATTATTTTATCTTTTTCGGTTTGTTAACCTGCTCGCGTACTACTTACTGTTCACTACTTTATCCTTTGTTTACCTCCTGCCAGGTCATTTCTGACATATGGAGGAAAGATGATCTACATGTAACCTATAGCAACCACGATAGGAGGGTAAAGTTTTCATACCATGTAACTGCCAAGAAATAAAATCCAACCCATCTTCTCTCAAGATTTCTCAAACTCCCTCGGCTACAGCCCGGGTTCTCTCCACTGATCGCACTGCTGACAAAAATCTCTTAATATTAAATCTACTGTTAATTATATCAACATCTTTATATATATCTATAACCATTCTATAACATATCTTGGTACCTCATAGAAAAAAAAATCCTTTCTGATTATGTATATATAGCGAGTAGGTTGGACGATGTACGACTTCTTACAACATCACAAGAGATCACTAGAGAACACTAAAACAAAGGCAATCCATTGAGTTACTATTTTGAATGATGATTTAGCATTCGTACTTCGAATTAAGGGTATCGTTGAACAATCAATCCAGAGGACAAAGAAAAGTCGAAGTTACACGTAAAAAGGGAGAAACCAGAGCGAGAACAAAAGAGGACGCCCTTGACCCAGTGTGGACTGGTCCTGCTTCTGTGAAAGTGCTTCTGTGGGTATCTATTGCTGACACATCCCAAGTCTGCTCATCATCGGAGGAAAAGTGAACTTTCTGAGAAGACTTTTATCACCACTTACTCCAAGTACCGAAGATACTTTTCTTTACTATATACTTCTATAGTCCTTCATTGTTGTCCAGCACGATCCAAGAGGCAGAACTTTACTTGATACTTTATAAGGCAGCTTTCTCGAGAGGGCTTATGGAATTTTGGGGAAAAAATCATTGTGTTTGGATCCTAAAATCTGAGTGACAACAATTGTAGAAAACGTTTTTGAAACATCTTATATCTGCGTTTCCTACGTGAAGTAAGTTAAGTCAAAACAGTTTTGAGAAAAGTGGAAATTAATAATTTTAGTTTGTTTACTGTAGTTTTTCTATTCATTAAATATTTAACGCTTTTCTATACCCTTCATTGGATACAATTGAGATTTATTTGGGTACTATTGAGGCATTATATTTTTATAATCCTTACATCTTTTTAGCGAGCCAATACCTGTTCATTGGCTACTGATAAGTGTGAATCTCTAAATTAATATTCCGTTAAATCAAGGAAATTCTCACATACCGAAATTTAAATCAACGTGGGAGTCAAAGGTCTTACAACTCCGATGGTCATCTTCGGTATTTTTTCGCAATAATAAAATATATACTTGTTAGGTAAAAATTACTGGCATGAGGGAATAATAATTGAGACCCTTGAGTAATTTATGTCATGAGAAAATGTAGTATAGAAAGAAAAAATATATTGATACTAAATTAATAGGTCTGCTTAAAATTCAAAGTTACGGTGGTACTATTTTAAGAATTTTAAGCATTAATAACCCATTTCTGACATACAGGAGAGTTATTTTATAGGTAACCAGAATATTATAATAACCAGAGTTATTATAACCAGAATATGAAGGTCAATTTTTTATTCTGTGGAGCTACCACGATAATGATAGTCGTCCAGGCCGGAATTGAACCGATGCCACTGTAGTTTTGAGGTTGCTAAACTGGCGCCCTAACACACTCGCCTGCAACGGCTTCCTAATTATCATATAGGTTTGATATTTAACATAAGATACGACTTGTTTTACATATCCTACAGAGGCTAAATGTAACAACTCAATTATGAGGAAAGCCATTTAATTACTTATGGGTCACTGGATCACGGGAGGGGTCTGGCAGCACATATTTTATGAAGAAGCATTGTTGAAACTATTTTATACTTGTTGATGTTTTAGTATTAGTTGTAAGGCTTTGAAATTCATAAATGCACTATTAAAGTATCTCAGAATGCACTTTTAAGCAACATAACTATCAAATATTTCCCATGGGGGACCCCATTTGCCAAAGTCAGGAGTGGGGATGGATCGCGTATAGTTCAATTTCTGGCTTAGTTGTCCCCTGATTTCAACGAACTGGGAACCACAGCTTTAAAGAGTATAGTCAGTTACCTAACTGTCTTGAGTAATGTTAGTTATGTTTTATATCGTTTGATAAGCTCTTTTCGTTTATGAAGAACCCAATTGAAATAAATTCTTTTATATTATATTTATTAGTTTAAAATACATTTTTGGTATTTCAACAGTATTCTAGAACTTAATTTTCATTTTTTTTTTTTGTTTTGTTTCTAAGTGTTGTACTTTCAATAATTTTTGAGTAGTAACAGCGTGTCAGCTTCAAATAAAAATTGTAATACTAATTAAAAATAATTAAATTGATCATTTTTTATGTTTATGTTTTAGATACGTTCTATAAACGTAAAGTGAGAAAAATGTTTAAATTTTTTTCGAATAAAATAAACTTATTAAATACTTCAATATTTAATTTTTATTGACATTTAGACTTGTTTAGTTAGGGAAAAATTTAATATTTTTCTAACAGAAAATAATAATTTTTTCTTTAGCTGAAAGAATTGAAAAATGAATATTTTGTAGCTTCTGGAACAGCCACCACCTTTTTTCCATCTTCCCATGGTTGGCAGTCATCAATTTGGACTCTTGACAGTATATAGTCATTAAAATTATCAAATATTTTGGTGAAATAACTTCTTTTTTTTCTCCTTTTGGGCTCTTGGACTACAATGACTTTTATCTACCAATATGTTGTATCATAAGTTTGATAAATAGAAAAGTACGAATGTTCTCCAGTAATCCAATAATCAGATGTGTCCACTAAAGAACATTCAGTCCACTTAAGGCAATAAACTTGGCAGAGGACTTGCAAAGGGGTCTGGAAACAGCATTCGCAAAGCCTGTTCTTTGTTCTTGATTCCTGGTCCTGCCCAGAAGGTCGCCCAGACTTCCTTTGGCGGCAGAACGAAGGCTTTGCAAGGCTACCCGGATCCTTGTGCACAAAGGCATAATATTGTTTACAGTCTTCCCAGTCGAATCCTATTCTATCAGGGGATACGCTCTTGCATAAATCAAATTATGCAAAAACTGCCTCAAAAGAAACCATTATTCTTCATTATTTATGTTTTTATTTTGTTGTAAGGAATAGCTTTGATTCTGCTATATATACAAAGAGGTACGTAGAATAAATTTTTAATGAATAATGCCTCCGTAACGTGTGGACATCATATTGCAAAAACCGTAGTGTGGATAAAAAGCCGGATTAATGAATAAAGAAAATATATTATATTACAAACCTATAATCATAAACATTGTAAGCACAAGTTTTCAACAAATTTATTTTGTTTTTTTGTTTTTTGCTAAAACAAAGTATTGCTCTTTTTTTTAAATTTTTTTATTCACACCTAGTAATGTTAAACAAGCCAAACCTGTGTCTTATTATTATTTTAAAACTAATTTTAATTCCTCTAAAATCATTTTTTAAACAATTTGTTCATAACTATGATTCCTAACAAGAAATACCTTTAGGTTATTTTTAAGAAATTAAATTTATCCTTAATTAAGTTAATTTTTATACAAATAAAATAAAATTTTGAATTATAATGATTAAGTTAAATTTAGTTTAAAATGAACATTATTTCACTTATAAAAGGCTAATTCGTGAATTAAATTTATTTTAATTTGTATCCTTGGATGAAAACACAAAGTAATTAATTAGTATAATTGTTTTTTATTTTTACACCCAGCATGAACAACCAATTTCAAAAGTAGAAAAAATATTATTAAATAGATAAATTTATAAAAAGAAAAAAAAGTATTCTGACACATTGGTACAGCGAAAATAGAGACTACAAATTTAATATTTCAACAAAACAAGAAAAAAATGTAGAATGTAAAGCTAATATTATATATTTTTATGTTTTCATTTACATTTTTCATATTTACATAAAATATTTCATATTTTCATACTGACTACTTTTAACAATCAGGGAAATAATATAACTTAATAATTTGTAAATTTGTATATTTTTTAAATTTTTGTTCATTTTAGTCAGCAAAATTATACATTTAATTTATTTATTTTTTTAGAAAATCAGAAAACAATATGTGCAATGAAGACCAGCACCGATTGAGAATTTTATTTAATAGTATTAGTTTACCTATACATACATAAAATTAAAAGCAGGAAAATCTTAGGATTACACGCAGAATTTTAAATGTTACAATTTTGTCATTCAATTCTTTTTTTTTTTTTTTTTATAAGACTAAAATTACATAATATTCCACAACATTCTACTTTATTTATCCTATGTTCTATGAAATCCCTAACCGACGTTCCAGCTTGTCGGTGGCGTTGCGAACGATACCGCATGCAGCCGCAGCGACACTGACCCATTTATTGCTGACACACGCGGCTTCTGGACCATTCCATCCACCATATGCCCCTCGTTCCCACAGTATACTTCCATCCTTGGGTACACACCGTACATCTTCCCATTATTGATGTCTGCGGGGGTTTTTTAGGGATTTCTCTGACTTTCACGATATGCCAAATAGGATAAGATCGTTTCTAAATTACCACAATATGAAAAATGAATACGGCCTACAAATATAAGCTTGAAGTTTGTATTTCTATTTTTTTTTTCACTCAACCAGTAAGAATTTCAAGTACGTAGAGACAAGTGTATGGTACCTGTTAAAAATTTTTAATATTGTTCTAGGTAGGTAAGGCAATTTTCTGCAACCAACTTTCAATTTTTGCCGAAATATTTTTTAATAAATAGAGAAGACAAAAACAAAAGAATTATTGATATTTTATTTGAAACACAATTCATCGATATTTTAGAAAATTTTAAAATATGTTTAAAAAACATAAAATAAATAAAAGGAGGAGTAATCATCAAAATTAAACAATTGTTCATTTAATTTCTACTACTTATTAAAATTATATAACTGTAATTTAATTTGTTCTTTAACAGCTATACTCAATTTTATACGGTCCAATTTTATTATTCTACCTTATATGTAAACTGAAATACAACACGGTAATCATTAAAAACTTTTTTATATTGTAGAGATATGATATGTTTTGACTTCCCTAGGATTCTATTTTAAAAATATTTTTTGTTTTTTTATCATTTCGGAAATGTAAAATGAAATATTACACAGTGATCAATAAAAACCTTTTATATAATAGAGAGATATCAAATATAAAAACCAAAAAATGAAACCAAACTTTTTTTATATTTTGAAATCATAGAAAAAAAATAAAAGAGGATAATCCTATTTATCGACTTCTGATAAAAAGTATCCTTAGAACATTTATTTGACAAGCAGCATTTAAGTTCGGAAATAAACTTAATAATTTGTATAGGTAAACTTTAATTTTTCAACAAAATTAAGGTCTACTATCCTCTTCACTTCATTCAAAGACAACGATCCTGAACTATGCCATTTAAAACTTCAAACAGTGAAAATATACAGATTCGAAGCTGAACAAAGATGGTATATTTGCTGATATGTCTCTTGTTATCCGTTTTTATACCAACCGAACCAAAAATAGTTTTGAATCAACAACAATTAATATAGCCTAGAATCATATCACATGGCCTTGTGCCCCATCCCGTCGCTGATTGATATGGTATGCAGGAGACCTAACTGAACAAATTAATGCATCCTTTTTGAAAGTCCTGTAAAGCCGGATATGAGGTGTACTTAGACATTAGACATCAAGGGTAAAATCAACACGAAGTCATCCATTAAGTAAATTTTTTCCTGTAAAATATCAATTGATGTACTTTAGAAATATAAAGCCACCGATGTGACTAACTTTGATCTGAATGAAAGAACATTTGGGAAAATCAGAACTAAAAAAATTAAGAAATTAATTAAAAATATTACCTGGAGTAGTGCGTTAAGAATAGTTTATTATCTTTATTATCGTCACTAAGGGCCGGTACCACCAATCACTCGTAAAACTAAGATTTGTAACACTAATAACTTAGTGTCAACGCCACATTTAATAATTAATTTGAAATTGTATCTACTTAGTATTAGTATTTGTTTTAATTACATTTGTTTTTATTTGTATTGTTTTCTTTGGAATTTTTATTTATTATTTAATTGAAATGAAATTGATGTATTTTATATTTGTATTGTAATAATTAAGGGTAAAGAAACAGTTGCTAAAGGTTGTCAAACCGTTGCTAAGGCGTTGTCTAGCAACAAGTCGACAATCTTCATTTAAAATTTAGTTGTTGCTAATTAGTGGCCATTATAGTTGCTAACCAGTCCTGTCTGCGTTATGTATGTATTAGTATGGACATTTTGAATATTTTAGTTGATATTACAGTCCGGAACCAAAAATTTTATGCGTTTTTGCCACTACGAAGCGGTCACACAAATCTTTACAGTAAAATATCTTCCTCTAACCTATGAATCTATGAAGTGGATCATCTTTTCTTCTAGACGGTCATCTAATATTTTATTTTATAAATGTATCTATTGATTTTGTAAATTTCTTTATTTCATTTCATGATTCGTTCAGCTGATTTATTTTTGTCTAAAACGCCGTTTATTTTTATTTTATTCATTATTTTATTTTAACTCCTTTGTTTTAGTTTATGCCTATGTTTTCCATTTTTGGCCCCATCAAATAAATTTTCAAATCCGAGGTAGTTTGTTTTTTGTTCTTTATAGCTTTCTTTCAAAAAATCGCTTGAGGTGGCTTTAAAACTCAGATCTGTCCAAGAGTTTAGTAAAACTCCCGTAACTTAGTGACCTATTTCTGGTAAACAGTTTTGTTAACCAGGTAAGATAACTGCCAAACAATTCCTATCGCTAATGTTAGAAATTTTGGGTTCAATAAAATTAAAAATTGAATCAACAGCAACTTTTGACATTCGAAATCGCTAAAAAATTCATCATCCGGCCATTGTAAAAAATGATTTGGACAAGGACGAAATACTTTTTTTTCATTATTGCCTGGGCAATTCATTCATTGAAGTCTTCATCGTTTGTCAAATCGTCTATCTCGATCAAATCAATTTTATTGAATTTGGAAAGAAACGGAATAATATAGTACTTTGCTAGATAACAGATCCAACTAGAATTATGGAAGGTTCCTTAATCCACTTAAACGTAGATTTGTACTAAGTAGAAGTTTAACCGGCTTTCATTGGCCAGTAAAGTTTACCGTCAGATTTGAAAATTAACTTTACTGATGCAACAAATAATTATTGATTTTACACAAATATACGATTAAGAAATCATAGTTTTAACATTGATGTTACCGTCCTACAGCCGTCCCTAAAGTGACAGAAAATGCTTTTAAGCAAACATTTTTAAGAGTAATACTAACTCCTAGCATCTTGACTATTTGGAAGTAATTATTTCAAAAATTTGTGTCCAGAAAATAATTTGAGAAAGTAGTACTTATATTTTTAAATAGGCGATATACCAATATTCAATTTTTTAAATTATGTAGGTAAATACTGTTTTGTTTTTTTTGTATTAAATAAAAGCCATACATGTTAATTTAAGTTATATGACTTATTTTAGAGAAAATGCCAACAAATCCCAACGATTACTTTTTGAGAAAAAGTTTCTTATTTACATAAAAAATAAATTCTACGTTTCGAAAATAATAAACGCAAAAGGTTTTATATTTTTAAGCTACTTTATTTAAGAGTTTTAGAAATCGATGATTGAAATAGTATTAGATAATAATTCTAAATAAACAGAATCAGGGTCATGGTTGTGTAATATGCAAGGTAAATTCCAGCCAAATCCACTCATAAATTTTTAGAAACATATAAATACAATGGTAATTATATTATTTTTTTAATAGCGGAATACACAGAATTTACACCTCATTCACTCTATCAAATCAAAAAAACTTCAACTTTTGCATAAAAATAATTAAAAAAAGATTAATTTATTTTATCTTTTGCTTTGTTCCTCCAAGAGTTATTAGGAACTTAAATAGTATCGAGGATAAATCTCTTAATATCTTTTAAAATTGTCAT
>NW_027111602.1:1132109-1168100 GCF_000696795.3 Halyomorpha halys
ATATATTTCTTGCTGCGGTAGATAGGGAAGATTAATACATCTTATATGAATAAGATTCTTGGAAATGTAAATTTAAGGAGAAGAAGGTGACCGAAAAAATAATTTAATTTATAACAATATGGAAATTTTTAAATATAAATTTACTACATGATGTCGAAGTTATGAGAAAAAAGAATGACCAAACGCTTATAAGAGAAAATTCTATTAGAAGGGACCATTTAGATTAATTAATATGTTATCTAAAACATATACCCTCAGGAATTCTATTAGTTCAAATTTAATTTATCATATACTAAAACAATATATTTTAAATAATAATAATTAAAAAAAAAGTCTGATAAATTGAGAAACTTCTAGTTAGTATCACTCGGATGGCTGTCACGGATTTTTTTCAGACCGAAGATTATCGGAAATTGATTGGGAAGTGAGATAATGGTTTGGCGGGTTAATGAACGAGACAATAAGTATTAATATAAAAAGAAATATAACTGTGGAAATTAACACAATAATGAGCGCTGCTAATGTATATTGATAAGTCACTGTGATTAATATAAGAAATATACAATTAATAATTAATTATATATATTATTTATTACATTCTCATTAAAAAATGCCTAATAGTGAATTTTACAATTTAAAAAGATTACAAATAAATAAAAAACTATCATGGAATAAATATAGAATTTGAATTTAAAAATTAACAAACATTTTTACAAAGACAGAAAATTACGGCATGTCTAATCAATGACGAATCTCGACATTTTACTTTACACTATGTGTTAATTATTAAAGATGGTAAATTACAAAAATACAGAACAACACTTCTAAAACGGCTAGCATGGTATATCAGTGGTGGAAAGAAAATAAAACTAAAGTTAATGAAGAAAATAGTTCGGTAAAACAAAATAACTAACTCTTATTATTATTATTAAAAACTGAAAAATCATTTGGATACTTAATTTAAAGCATGTATCTAAATAAATATTTATTTTAAATTATAATAAAATATTCTAAGAAATGTAACATCATATCTTAATATACTTATGACCAACATATTAAGTTTTGTATTGCACTTAATTTTATTTTATTTATTTTTTTTTTTTTTAATAATGAAGCTACATTAATATTGGAGTTTTTATTTCTTTTATACCCTTCGAATTAACCAGCTACCCAACGCTTAGCAGTTGCTAACAGATGATATCTCGGTCTCGAACAGGTAAGAAATCACAAGGTACTTAAAAGTTTTTTTATATAAATTCTTTTTATTTTGTTTGAAAATATTACGTAAGGACTCCATATTGTAAGTATAACTAATAGCTACAACCTGTATCGAGACTAAGACGGAAGAACCTTACATCATAACGATAATAACAAATAAATAAACGAATCAATGATAATGGCCTGTGAGCTGTGGTATGTGGCCAAGGGGCGAGACTGGTAAGGCCAACTGTTGGCAAGGCCGTCTTCTCGTACCCTAGTTCCTGAATCCTGCTATCGATGGATACTCAATAATATTACAGTATAATTCAAAGAACTACTTTAATATAAAAAGAAAAGAAAAGTTAACCTATAAACATTATTAAACAATGAAATGGCAAACAAAGAATCAAATAATAAACTGTTAAAAACCAAACTGACTTCATCTCCTTTATTTCAACAACGGTCATAATGGAGACCGTAATCATAATGGATTATATATGATCTCAATTATAAAAAATTAATAACTAAATTGTAGCTAGTAACAATAATTTGGAATTATAATAATTATAAAAATGACCGAAAGTACTATATAAATAATAATTCCTAATTTCACCATCTTGGTAGTTTGTTCTTTTAAACTGTAATTCAATATTGATATCATTCCACTTATTCCTCTAAAAATTATTAGTTTTAGCTATTTATTTTTTATCAAAAAAGGTTTTTATAAACATTTAATGAATATGATTAAAATATAGCATCATTACCGAAACCTGAATTTTCATTGATCTACAAAGCCCAAGATTTATTGTAAAACTAAAAAAAATAAATAATTATAAAAAATATATCTCTGTTAACAAGAATGTTTACTTATTTCACATTTATATCGACGTTTTCCCATCTGGGTCGTGTTTCATAATAAAGTACAAACTAATACTATCAATCATGTAGTTTGTATTTGGTACAATTTCACCGACTTACACAATTCTACCTGATGATGTTTTACTTTTAAACTCATGTAATATAACTAATAGTCGTTCCTATCATGAGACAAAATGTGTAAGTGGTTGTACTTTATGGTTTTTGTACTTGTATTTAGGGACTAATACGGCTTTCATTAATAAACAAGCCCCTGGAGTCAAAAACTGAAAAATATATTCAGCAAAAATTTAAGTGAAAGTAGTTTCAACAAGGATCACTATTAAGACTATTTAGTAAACATTTATTTTATTGATTGGTTTTAATTATTTCTAAGCGAGAAGTCAATCAATAGTTACTAAAATGTTACAGAAAATCGATTACCTCAATTTCAGCTGTGCACAATTCAAAAGCCTTAAAAAAGATTTATTAAGAGAATGTGTAGTCGTAACTGTATGATAAATATTTTAAAGTAAAAATTATTCAATTAGATATTTTAATTATTTTTAAAGATTAGAACTCAGCACTTACAACTTCTATGCATTTAAACATCGATTTATAACGTAGATATGGAATAAGGTAGAATAATTGTTTTTGGCTTATAATACCTTAACAACTTATGAAAAACTTATTTTTTTTTTTTTTTTTTATCGATTAATATATTTCCTTTTCATTTAATTTTAATAAGTAGTTAAAAAATATTCCTTAATAAGTGACAGTGTTTAGGGGGCTTATTCAAGAATTAGAAAAATATTCAAAATCTTATGAAAACTGAAATAAAAGTCAAGAATGTGAACAAACCTATACTATAGATGAAAAATATACAATTCAAAAACCTTCTATGTTACTATTTATGTATAATGTGAAGAAATTATAGAAATGATAAACAAAGGCATCAGATAACTGCAGAAAAGATTATGTAAGTGTTTGAGCTAGCGTGGGCAGTGAGCCGAAGGATTGTAGCAATTAATGTCAGCAGTCGGGTCATTAACTCGCGTGCTAGATCTAACAGCGTCTCTTCGGCTCTTAGCAATATATGCGACATTATTTATTTCTTTAAATTTAAAAATAATAATTTAATAAATTATAATTTGATAATTCGTGAGACAAAAAAAAAAATCGTTCAAATAATAAATATTTTGTTCTTACTTCCTAGTCCTTGATGAGTTTTTTGATATTCTAATAATTTTTTTTTTTTATCATTTTATTTTTTAATTTAATTTCAACAAATTATTAAATTTAAACTTAAATAAAAATCACCCTTATCAAAGAAAATAGGTTACCATATAAGAAATTAACTTGCTAGTAATAATTATAATAGAGTTTGCACAACCATATTCTTTTCAAGCAAACATAATATTATTATGATATGATATAATGATTTAAACCAGGTGCCGAGACCGTTAAGCCAAATAAATTAATTAGAAAAAACTGATTTTAAAAACTTTTGAAGATAATGAAATATTAGAAGTATGTTAATAAATTGTAAAAATAAGGTAATAAAAATTGGAGGAAAAAAAGTTAATATTTGTGAAGAGACCTAGGAGATGCTTTAATTGTAAACGCTGCGTTGTTAAAATACTATGAAGGTAATGCTTATTAAAAAAAGATAGTTTATGTTTAATAGAATTGTAAAGGATTTTCGCATCTAAAAGTTTTTCCTGATGCTCTGCCATACAAAACTCAAAATATATTTTACTAGAGTAAAAACGGAAAGATTCCAACAGAATACTCTATATCAATAAATTTTAAATCAAAAATGGTTAATATTCCTAATTAAAATCATGAATGGAAAAGAAAATTATAAAAATAAATGCCGTACCTGTTGTTATTCTCAATAATCATATGCTAATAATATTAATGTAATCAAGAGTGTTATATTTTGTTACGCAAAACACTTTTATTTTAAATTGTTAATTTATGGGTACTTGCTGTTCTTTATTTTTTTTCTTCATTCAGGTACCGTTTGAAAAGTAGGTTAAATAAATTTGTTTGAATTGCTTGCGATTTATTTAAGTTCAACATACAATCAACCACTTTCATTTATCACTTTTATTTTTGTTGGTACAGTATAACTTGAATTCGTCACTAATAAATTTGCAGTTATATCATAAAGTGTAAAAATATATATATTTTTTAAATGTACATAAGATTAATTTTAAAATAAGTATTACCACATATATAAGAGTACAATTTGCTTGATTTTTTTTTAATAGCACGCCGTTCATCGCATATTTTTGCAAGCAGCATTAGGAAGCATCACTTACCTGAAACAAAAAAAAAATCATTAGATATTTTCTCAGAAACACAGCAAAAATTATGATTAAATGTGTGTATTTTTTTTTTTATAAAAATTAATTACATGATAAAAAAAAAAAGCGAATACTTTGAACTTAATAAAAACGACGAAACATTGGAGGGGTTAGGCATCTAAAAAAATATCTTTATAAGAGAATTATAAGAGAAAAAAAAAAACATTAGTTCAAATACTCCAAAAGGCTATGGTTATTACAAACAGGTGATAATATATGTATGATGGAATCAAGTTCTAGTACCATGAAGTAATATTTGATGCTTAATTGTTGGTAGATTATAAGAACATTTTTTTCCAGAACGTCCAGCTGTGATCAACTTGCTAAGTCATTTAGCAACAAGATAATGCCTGGATACATCTTTTTAAAAATATTATGAAGTATAATAATGCGAAATCTTCAGCTATAAAATGATATATAGAACTATTAGAAAACAATATAATATATTAAAGGAATTATTTTAGCTGTAGATCAATTTTTGGAATCGAGATAACCCCCTGAAACACAAGCAGCTTAAGGCTGTATAAATAATAAACATACCGAATTTGTTTTTTGAGGGTGGTAGCATTTTTTGGGGCAAATTTACTTTTCGTCTCATTTATAATATGAAGAAAACATCAATTTCCGATCTGTAAACGGATTTTTCGTCTAGAGCCCCATTTAATTCACACTAATTGGTTCATTAATTTTTTTGTAATTTTTTGGCATTTTAAAAAAAAAATCTTTGTTATTATAAAAAAAAAAAATAAAAGTCAGCTATTAGACCATAAGCAAACGGATTCATTTTCGGTAGCATAGGCTGACTGAAGAAAATGGTCTATCAATTAAGGCCGTGAGATTTGTGGTTGCTACCTAGTCCAGGGTGGGAGCGTTCCAATCTACTTGTACCTCTTCTGGAGCTGCAACTTTGTCTGTCTGCTTGATCTATGTATTTTCCAGGCATTTCTGATAATTTTACTAATACCAAACAGGAATATTGCTTTAAAAATTCCTTAATAATTTTAAAGAATACAAACTTTACATAAAACAGGTATATTTTTGCGTTAGGTAAATTCTGATTGTATGTGTGTAATTCATCATTAGTAGTAAGTGGGTGGGTTAAGAAGAAATGGCTAATGAGTAAGTATGCTGGTAAAATTAATCTGTAAAATGATTAATAAAACAACAGTATTTCATTTTTAATAATTAAATTCGAGACCCCTTAAAAGCTATAGAGATAGATATATGTAGAGATAGGTATATGTAGAGGGATTTTTCTCAAAAGGAGTAACACTAAATTATTATAGATTAATTAGTCGAATAAAATAAAACATGTATGTAACATTTATAGAAATAAACTTCATTTTTACTTTTACATCTTTTACATGTAATGTAGATGTGAAGAACTGCTGAACCAAAAATAGCTAAGAGATACCAAACATTAACTTCAGAGTAAGAGAGATTAATATTCTGTTTATAAAGTTCCAAAGTAATTACATAACAATAGTTTTATAAATCATTATAATTTCGTATTCGGTACTTTTTTAATATACATATATATTACTGTTATATCTATTTTTACTTTTTATATCTGTTATTTTTATATTTATTACACGTTTTTTATTTAATATGATATATTTTTATAATTATCACTTTTATTTTTGCTACTTTTATTTTAATGTATTTAGTTTTGTATTCATGCATATAGAGTGCTATTTCCAATTCTAATTGTATATAATTGTGGGCAACCGGCTGGGTTTTAATCTGTGTATATATATTTCGGCTCTATCTTAAATGTTTATTATTTATTATACTGTTGATTATAATTATATTATATGTTTGATGAAGAACAAAAGATGTTTGGGTAAGAGAGAAAATTGAAAATATATACAAAAAGAATAATTAAAAGCTAAAAAAAAATTTAAAAAAAATGAAAATATGTAACGGAAAAGAACAAAAGACAAAAAAAACAACAACAAAAAAACATGATTATTAGCATAGAATTCAAATTCTTTTACTAAAACTGTTTATATGGGAAGCGCGGGTAGCCACAGGGTAAGGCACGTGACTACTAACTCCAAGGACCCGAGTTCGAATCCGGCTGTGCAGAAAATTGTTTTCTGTTACACTGTAGCCGTGAGTCAACTCCTGTGGCTTCTGCATCCTTCCTGGGGTTCACCCAGCCTCTTAAATTGGGTACACTTAATTGGGTAAAATTCTGTCTGTCGAGTGCGATTCTGACCGTCCTTCCTTACAAAGTACTTGAACTCCTGACACTTCATGGGTTGTAGTGGTACAGATTTTAATTAATAACTGTTCGTTTACAGGTTTCAAAACAAATTGTTTTTTACTAATCTTAAGGATATTGAGTATGAGGAAACCCAGTGCAGTTGGGCAGCACAACACTTTTAATAAAGTGTTTTTCTCTCTGGTATGTTGATAAACTAGAAACCACAATTATGAATAACAGTATACTGATACGTTTTACCACAGAACCGCATCTACTTCATGAATGTGAAAAACGAACTTGTACTTCATTGGACTGCACTGGTAGCAAGGATCTAAGCTGTTCCTGAGCCGGTAGCACGGGCCGAGAGGGAAAGTGTTCCGCTAGCTCCTTGCAGCACACTGATCTAATCACCCTCGAGCCAAACAGATTAGAACGAGCAGGCAATTGCTGATCTGACTGTCAGTCTAACAAGTGTCATTATTTAAGTAATAACCTTCGGAAAGATGTCAATCAATACTTACAGTCTTGACAGACGTTCAGAACTGTCAGTTCCAAAATGAATTTGTTACTTGGAAGATGAAAGGTGTTCCGTGACCTTACAAGTCCATTACGAGTTTCAACCATCTGATTTATTCATCAGATTTGTGTCAGATATTATGAGTGGATTCAGAAATCGAATATCAAACCAATGTTCACACCCAGACAAAATCAAAGAATTTTTGCAAGAAGATACTTAGTATGTTACCACTTGCGGCAAAATATTTCAACTGCCCTTAGGAATGATTTTAGTAGGGTTGAAGAAATTATATCATTTCTTGTAATAAATAATAAATTTATTTAAACGGATATAGTGATTCGATATTATTAAATTGATCCCATTAATGTCAATAATATATTTGTTTAGAAATGTTTTTGATGTCAAAAATACGTACATATTTTTCTTGATTCTTCTGTAAACTTGCACTACTATTATTTTATGGATCAGGCTATTTACTTAGATGTTGCACCGACATCAAAATAACCAACTAAACTTAGGTGAGGGTTAAAATATTTTTTTTTTATTTTTTTATAGCATATAAAAATTAATTGGTATTCACAAATCTAAAGAAGAACAATAGCAGGGATCCCAAGTTCATTGCTATGAAAACATTTTGTAGAAGATCAAAGATCTAGATAAGATATCAATGATCTTAAGAATAATGCAACAAACAAAAAAAAAAAGACTGTATATATTTTTACAAAACTTTCAGGTTTAGGTTTTTCTATTATTTATTTTTTTTGGTCTAGTTGGGTTGTGATGTTTATTGGGTGAATATATATTCCTTCACCATGAATATATATATCACCATGATCATCAAAATCAAGTCGTTTAAAAGCCAGTGGAATACTCGCTAGGATATCTCCTATCCTAATACAACCGTTAGAACTCATAGAAAAATAAATAAATCCAATTACATTACCTAAGTACAAAGCATAAATGTCTGTGTTATATAGACTTTTAAAAAATAACTAATTTTTCTTTAGACCAAACATTTAAGGTTACACAGTACTTTCTAAACCTTTCCAAGTCTTTCATAGCTTAACTTGAGCAACCATAAAAATCTCACAAGAAAAGGATCCCACACGTATGTCTTATATTTCGAAGCAACATTTTGAGGTGAACCTAGGCCTTAAAATATAGACGGACTAAAATCGGAAAGCTTGAGAATGCGAAGTACATTTTATTTTATATCTATGAGTTATAAATTAATTCAGTCCAAAATATCCCTACTAATAAGCGAAAATGCATTATTTCAAATTCATAGGAATTTTTTTTAGATAATTACAGAAAAATTTGTCATATTTATTTTTAATAAAATAACGGATACATTAAGAAATCTTATTTCATCATCTCATCAATCTTAGTTTTTTTGAAATTATTATTATTTCATGGTAATACAGAATATTTTTTTCAATTAATCTCTCACAATAACGATTACAGAAACTGTCTTGAGGAGTGTATTCCTATGAGAGTTCAAGCCTCATATTTTTCGGTTTCACCATTACCAAAATTGGCATCCTTCCTCTGTAATATTAATTATTATTAAAACATAACTCTTATATAGACCATTGAAGTTTGTTTCTCCTTTATTTAGTATTATTTATAACTTCTTAATTTGTATATAACTAAACTCAGCCTCGGTTCAACGATCAAACACATTTTAATATTCAAGCGAATAATTAAAATAAGGAGAAGTTATTAGATAGAAAATTTAATTAATGAAATGGTTTTGTTCAGATCTCCTCAAAATACAGATATGCAGCTAAAGGAGCATTCCTAGGAAAATGCAATTAAAACAAGAATTTAAGGATCTATAGAAAAAAACGGAAAAAAAATAGAATTAAATACTACTATAAATAATAAATCATTCGCATTACTATCTATAAAAGACCCAATTTCATTTATTGATAATTAATGTTAAGGACCCAGTTAATGGTTTACTGGACTCAGAAAGAGAATGTCAAACCACGGTTTTCATCCCAAAAATGCACACCATTTTTTTTTCTGTTATGAAGTGTTTTATCAAGATAAAGACTGAAACCGTCCAGCATGAGTGGCGAGTGTATTTGTTGCAAGTATATCTCTTAATTATTAAATAAAATATTAAAATACAAAATGAATGTTTAATATTTTAATATAGATGTTTAGTTTAATTTATACATAGCTAACAAAAGGAAGATGGTCCAAGTGCGGCTAAAAACAATTCTAACAGTTAAAAAAAAAAATTATAATGAGCAAATTATGTTCTTAGCAGGGTTTCATCAGGGATAAAAAAAAAAGTGAGGCGAAACGTTGGTTTATAAAAAATAGTTCTTTTACTACTTGAATTATTTTTGACCGCACCCGGTCTATCATATTTTTATTAATACACGGTTGATAAACAATCTAACAATTTCTAACTAACATTTTTTTACATATATATATGAACATACGATTTATAAATTAATAATTTACATCCTCTGTATAATGTTTAGATTTTCATCCGAACATGGAAAAATTGCTTTTAGACTAGAAAGTAGCCGTCGAACATATTTATTTTCCTAAAGAGTCATTTATTTTTACCAACCACATTCGAAAGTATCATATTTTGAAAGCTCGAATTCTTATTATAAGAAATTTTAACGATTATTTCTACTAAAACATCTCAGTTGATATGTCATGTTTCACAGCTAATTACTTAGTAAGGATTTATTTGCAGTAGATGATTAATATTTAAAATCATCAACCTTCAATTTCTGCATCGTTGGTTTCGTACAGAAGCTTGCGCTATTTTGATATGTATCTTTGCTCACAAGGTGTTTCGGAAATAGCATCCTCATTACCACCATAAGATCCGCTATTAAGAAGAGAATTATGAAAGGGGCAAGAAAAACATATAAACGAAATGTGTACAGAATATAATTTTAACACAAAAGATAAATATCATCAAGAGACCGTAATATACCTGTAATTTATCATTTAATCAGTGGTCTAAAATATCCAATAATGACAGAGTCAGAATATGCTAAGCGAAAATATTTATTTAGTTAATTTTAGGATATTTACATTTTACACGTATCAACATATCTGCATGGTTTATCACTTTTATAAAAAAAAAACGATTAATTAATTTAATAAATTATAAAGGATTAACCAATAGTTTTCCCAAGTTTCATTCCAAACTAATAAATACGACGAAATGCAACTAGTTATCACCTACCAGTATAAATAAAGTTAACACTACTGATAATCCGCAGAGTTGGGAAACTATGAAACTAATACCTGAAATTTCCATGGATACGATATTTATTTATCAATGGTTCATTCATGAATAAGGGTCATATCCATGGCAATTTTAGCTAAATGCACCCATGTGACTTTCACACTCCGCCGCAGTTTCTGTCCACCAGTTACTTTTAATAATATTCCTCTACCCTGTGCGATATCTTGGATTCATACTAGACTTAAAAGACAAGAACTCAACAGACAATTCAGCCAACTATACCGACTACTCAGCCGGAGGACCCCTCATCTCTCAATATAAAACAAACTTCTAATTTATAATACTGAACTCAGACCTGTCTGTACCGACGAACTTGAACTTTGGGGAACAGCTAAACCGTCGACCATCAAACGTATTCCACGTAATCCAAAATCCTTAGAACCATAGTTAATGCTCCCTATAACGTTTCCAACAAGTCACTACACCATGACCTTCATATACCCTTTGTCCTTGACCTCATACAACCAAATTCTCAAAATTCCATAAAACCTTTCTAACCATCCTAATCCTTTGGTTCAATCCTTATCCAGTTTCACCCTTCCCTACAATCCACCTAGAAGGTTGAAACGGCAGTGGCTGAAAGATTTGTTGTAAAATAAAAATGGAGAATTGGAGTTCAGGCAATGGTCAGATTCTCCACTCAAGTTCAGTGTTTGCAGCTTTAGCGCACTTGCTCAGCCTCCACTGGCTCATTACCAGTGATGCGGTGAGAGGGATGCGCTGGGATTTCATGGGCTCTGCTCTACCCCTCATACGAGGAGGATAGAATGAGCTCAGGGATTCTCAGGTCGACTGTGGCAATATTGTATGTAGAAGTGTAAATGTAACTAGAGATTATTTTTATCATTATTTATTTTTTCATGCACATAGTTTGATTAAGTTCATTTTCTTTATCCTTCTGTTTTTATATATTTTAAGAGAGATTTTATTTATTTGTATGTACTTTTTTTTTCTTTTCCATTTATTTTTTATTCTTATTTTATTTTATTTTAGTATAAATGTGATCATTTATCACTATTGTAATATCTATCAATAAAATATTTTTTTTTTGTAGAAAAAAACGTTTTAGCTAATTTTTGCCCATCTCTGATACTCCGGGAACTATATACAAAATTGTTTCTTACTTACTCAACTCTGATAATTTACATAGTAAAATACAAATAAATATTAAAATAGTCACAAAGAAATAAATATTTTGTTATTATAAGTTAAAATTCGAATCGATTGATAAAAACATTTTTAAAATCAACCTGAAATAAAATGAAATCGCGAAGGCCACTGACAATGTCTAAAAACACACATTTTTTTTATAACAGGATTTTTTAGGATCTCCTGCTCCTACATCTTTTTCCGGTATTTTTTTCTTTTATATTTTGCTTTCTTTTTGATTCAGTTGTCCTGTATCTTTTTTGTAGTTAGACCGATTTCCTTTCTCTTTTCTACTTCACATATATCCATTTTTTTCCTTCCCAACTTTCGAGAGTTGAATGCTTCGAGAAGTGTCACCATTGTTTACGTTACTTCAATAATAGATAAATGCATTGGTCACTCAAGCTAATGCTTAAAATAAATAGTGAAAAAATAGATAATGGAGTTTATCATTAAAAAAACTTTCTAATATTTAAAACTCCTTTGCTGTAATAACTACTTAATATTCAATGAATGTGTGAAGTCAATGATATTCAATGAAGATTTTTGTAATAATTACAATAACTTTGTAAATATTACGAAAATAATAGATAATATAAATCCGATAAATAATTTTACTTATATTGGTATGAATATCGAAGACAATCCTGACTCTGAAAACAATTTAAGGAAACCACGGTCCGTTGGAATAGTTTATATTTCAACTCTTAATTATTTTCTAATAATTAGTTAAAAATAAAAACATTAAAGAATAGTTTTAAATATTATTTAGCATAAAACCAGAATTAAAATTAAACAATCCTAATTAAGCAACCCGATGGTAAATATCTGTGTTGGAGTGTGTTGGTATCGTTGCCATGACACCTTCACAGCCGAGGCAGTAAAAGCTCTATTCAAACTTTTTTTTTTTTAATTTAAATTATTTAGTGGAAACGTAGTGTTTTTGCAAATAAATTCGGAGAATTAATAAAAAAAAAATAGTGATAAAGTGAAACTTTTTTTATCTTACGCTTTAGAGAAATTTATTATTTCATTCCTTTTTATCCTCCTCCAATTAGTTCCTTAAAATTTCTATTGCTTAAGAAGAATTTAAAGGTTATTGTGTAATTTGGATGGTTGATAACAGGTTATAACTGCCTATTTTGGGATTGTATTTAATTATTGCAGGTGAATATTGTTGACTGCAATATACTCCCCATGTTATTTTATTAAAGCGAAGTAAAATAAATAAATAAATATTATGTTTTTTGATACTATATATTATTAGTTTAATTAATTATCATTATCATTCAGTCAATAAACTGAAGTTTATTATCCTTATAATTTAATTTTTTTTTTATAGTGAATTTTTCTTATATTTTCTACATATATTTTTTTCATAGCCTCTTTATTCATTGAAACAAATACAAATATATATATAGATATATCATTATCATCATTAATTTTGGATATTATATTAAACAGGCATAAACAATCTTAATTTCATGATTGTGGTATCGCAGAGCGCAACTTCGTTTTCTATTAAAAACGTGTCTATTTCTTACATAGGAGATCCTCAATGACATAACATAATCTTAATTCTGTTAAATATATGTTAGATTGAGAAGACTTAGTTAATCTGAACTTTACAAGGTACCTATCCTTTCAATCTAGTATACGATTTGGAACATTCGATATCAATAACGAAATACGATAGAACCAGCATACATGAAGTTGTTATTGACCTTTCAGCGGACCACTGTAAAACATGCCAGGACTCTCAAAGAAAGACAAGACTATTACTTATCCTGCAATCGCCAGAATGAAAGAGAACACCTTTTCGAGAGACGGCTAAAAAAGATTTCATCAGCCCAGTTCTGTTGGGAAAGGAGCTGCCTGGAATTTCCAGCGACAAAAGGCGCGAAGCAACCCTACCATCGCTTGCTACAGCGTACGGCACGCAGTCACTTACGGAATCCCCGCCATGTTTTTCAAAAGTCGATTATAAAATCTCATAAGCAAACTCGGGGCCGATTAGACACGACGGGAGCCCGAAGACGTAAGATAAATTCTGAATATTTAGACCAATGAAATGTCAAAAAAATAAATAATAAATTCAATGCTAAATTGCTATAAAGTATTCTAAAGTTGCTCTACATTATTTTTTATGAATTCAATGTTTTGATACATCTTTGGTCATGGGATTCACTTTCGCCTTGAATATGAATTCGCCTATATGACCTGACAATTACATCAAGAATTAAAAGCTACTCATGGAATAATAATTGACGATCTCTTAGGACGTCTGATAGCGTAAAGGCGCTGTTACAAGATATTATGAATATCTATTCCAACGTTGGAACGAAAGTCCAGAAGACGAATTACAGGCACTTGGCATTGGGAACTAGTAATTGGACCAATAGTTCCACGATTGAGCGTCAAACGGTGAAAACATTGTGTAATGCCTTTAGGATGTTTAACAATGGAAACATCGACAAGTGATTGTTGCTGCTTTCTTAGAATGTTTCTGATTTGTGGCATTTTTAGACTTTATCATCTTCATTCTTTGTACAAGGACTTTGCATCATTTTCCAGATGTCGCATTCAGGGAACATAGAAATTTTCAATTGTTTTGCTAAGGTGCTAAAACAGTAGTGCACAAACAAATCCCAATCGAAACATGTTTGTATAGATGAGGAGCTTTTGGGGGAACGGTAGGCTAGTTGTATTAATTAAGCTGTTGAGTCTGTACTTTGCAACTCATGCTACTTTGATTTTTTGTTGAAACCTCTAGTAGAGGTATCCGGAAATATTTTAAGCTAGTCGATCACTAATTAAGTACCTTGTTAAGTCTAAAGCCATACTGAAGTTTTTTTTTTTGTACCATTGTTATATTTTCAGGAATCACACCTGAAGGTTTTATGATAAGGTTTTATGGCAAACTGTTGCAATTTTTTTTTTTATTATAACTAATGCTTGAAATTCATATATCAATAGAAAATATAGTTATACTAGTATTTTGTAACTTATTACCAACTTACAGCTCCATCAAATTCAAACAACTTCAGATGTACTGAGAATAAAATAAATCATAGGACTAAACGTTTATGCCATACTTGTCCATGAAAGGTGTAAAAAGAATCATTCAATCCTTCCTAAATAAAAATATGTATATAAATAAATAACACATAAAGTCCAGCACCCCATAACGAAATAAACCCTACCCAATCTGTTCCGTGTGGTAAAGCATGGTTGTTAGTTATGCGTAATTTCAGTCAGTCATCATGGATACTATTTCTTGGTATATTATAATATATGCATAAACAGCAACAGCCAGTTAACAAACACATTAATAATAGCATATCAGACTGAATTATGTGGAAAACCAAACAGTTCCTAACAGTTCTTTCATGGCTGAATCTACATTATGTATGTCAGCAGATCCTTCAGGTTCTTTTTAATCCCTTTATCCCACTTGACGTTATCAATTGACGAAATTTGGCTCAATTAATTTGTTTAGTTTTTAATTAATTTATAGTGAACAACTCTTTAATCAATTCTTAAGTACTCATTAACCGTTGTATATGTAAGTCACTGCGCAGAGTTTTCTTTTTAACATATCAAGGAGCTTGATGTTAAACCTGATTTTATTAATCTATTTTTTCCTTGTTTTCGAAAAATGAAATTGTTCTGAATAATGTCAATTTTAACATGGTAGTAGTAGTTTTGTTCTCTCTTTTCATTCTCATATCACATAGTAATATAATATAATAATAATATTTTAATCTGTCCGTAAACTTGAGGGTGTGTTGTCAAGATAAAATGAGACTACATATTCGAAGGTCTAAAGAGAAGTTTTGAATTTCTCATGGTTCAATCAAATCTTCCATTGTCTCCACCAAAACAACTTGTAAGACTTTTTTTAAGTAGAGCAGATATAAACAGATGAACATCACTTTGAATCTTTACTTGTCAACGATTCTCAGATGTTATTTAACCTATGCCATCGGATCCTTGAGTATCAGCGCTATTATAGCGCTATCTATTGTACCAAACATTCGACAAATAAAAAAATACATATGATCAAAGCAATTGTAATTAAAACAACCCTGGTGAGATATGGCAGTACATAAGCTAACAAAAATATAGAAAGTTCGATTGGAAATAGGAAGACCTTGATAACCGGGGGATTGAAAAACCTTTGTAACAATCAATCAGACAAGACTTTCTTCAGCAAGATTCCAACGAATTGGATGCGTTCACTGCCAATCGGAAATATATCATTCGGGTAACGGTGGTAATCATTACAGACAATCCGTCAGGCTTGTGCAACACCTAACTTTTTTAAAAATGATATCTATTGGATTGAGGTGTCAGTTCGAATTATGAGAACTGAGTCGTAACAGGCGGAGGATAAGCATCCAAGTGTAACATATTAACAGAAGGTTAGTTCCTTGGAAAGTCCAAAGTTAACTATTTTAAATGCTTTAATTTTTATTTTATTTTTTTTAAACAAACTTAAGATAGTTAATATTACACAAGTCAGGTTGTATGAATGAGGAAGGAGCTAGTGGTTCAAGTGATGCAAGTGATAATTAACATAATTTTGAAAAAATGCTGTTTAAAGATGAAACGTCTAAGTGAATACCCCTTGGCTTCTAAACCTCAATAATTATTTTTTAAATATAAGTTAAATTATTTATTGTTTAAATTTTTTTTATGGTGTTAATGTAAAAATCATTGAAAATCTTAACATAAAATTTGTAGTATTCTAACTCGCTCTGCAAAATTGAGTCTTCTTCTTTTTCACAATGTCCGTTGTCTTCCTCGTTGTATTCAGTCTGCATCACTCTTCTACGTGGTTGTGGAACTGCTCCAAAAATTCACAAGGAATCATAAATCCTTGAACGGAAGAATAATCTGAAGCAATTCTTAAAAGTCCTTATATTAGTTTTCCATAATTCCTAGAACATCAGTTTTCATTCGGAGCTGTGCTTCAAGTAAGTGCTCGTGGTCTGCCTCGTCCAAGCGTAGGCTTTGTGTTCTTAACAAAAAAGTAATGGTTATCTGGTAGTAGATGAAGAAGGGGTCTGATATATTTGACTTTTCGTATTTAATTTTTGATATATTGTTCTTCTAAACAATCTGAGATGAGCTCATTTCGCATGTTGTGGCATAGCGTTTACAATCAATGACACCAACAGTTCTGTTGCATTCCTCGTATTAGTGGCGAGAAAGAAATGTAATCGGCCTATTATACGAGAATATTAAGACCAGTAATATAATTTTCCTATTACCGGAAGAGATTAAAATACTTTCTAAATATTACTTGTCATGCTTTGTCAATTATTTTGTTGATACTGAAAAATATTACTCATTTGTTCAGTTAGTATAAATGTATTATTTTAATGTTAATTTATTTATTAAAGGGTTAGTTAAGTTTATTCAGAAAAGAATACACACCATAACTCAGTCCTATCTCCTTTGTTCTTAAAAAAAAATAATAGATTGATTATAGATATAATCGTAAAGTACCGGTACCTTTGGAATTCAGGTTAACCGGTCGCATTACCCATAACAAAAAACTGTGATGTTTGGAAATAAATCAAAACTACTTCAACCTAATTTTCCTTAGGACTAAGTGATCCCTAGGAAGTGCAGAACTCTTTGGCAGTTGTCTACACGACCAGTAGCGATAATTCGACACTAGTGAGACTTCTAACTCGATGCCACTTACTTAGATTATTTGAGATAAGAGCCCTCACCAAACGTCCTCTCTTCTTTGTAATTACTCTTGAGAAAAACACTGTTGTCCTCAGCTAACACTTAGTCAAATTAAGGCAACAATTTATTTAATTCCATTACTGTTCAATGAAAAGTTACGTGGTATTTAATATCTACTGAACTACATTACAAAAATTGTATAATACATTTTTGTATTTTAAAAAATTTAGAGCCTTAGAAGAACAATTAGAATGTAGAACAGTAACGTGAACGGAAGAAGAAGTACAGAAAGACAGCAATGCCACGGCCATGTTGATTACCTACTCGACGTTGTTGGTCTCTTGCCAATGCCTTCTCGAACAAGCGGGTGTAATGGCTTCTTGGCTGGAATGGATAATCCAGAAGTTGTCCCTGAAGTTTCCTTCCAACTGTCTTCCGTTTCCTTCTTCAGCTAGCAATCCTATCAACGATTATAAAATTGAACTGTCTACCAAAATCTTTTTATTTAATTCCCTAAACTTCCAATATCTAATTATGAGAGAATAAACTGTAAAAGTAATTACTTTATACCATTGGTTCCCAACAAGTGGTCCGCGTACAAAGCCGAGAGGGTGAGGCAACACATATGTGAAGATCAATTGTTAAAACTGATGACGGATTTATTTTATTAATCATCTTTCCTGATATCAGGGTGCGTGCAGATATGTTATAACAATTTCAATATTAATATATAATAATCAATGCTCTTTAAGCTAGCTAATTTTTAAATATTTTTCGAGGTGGACACTGTTGCCCTTATTCTGGAGTAGTAGAGTTCCTTACTTCTAAGGAACCACTGGGGCAACCTTGGAACTGCAGCGGAGTCAGTTCGAATCCAAAACTAGGGGGGTTGACTTCTATGTCAAGACGGTCCCACAAAATGAAAATTTTACTTTCTTACCCTGGTTAAAATATCATGGTAACCTTTCGATAACCCTGCCCCCCCCCCTTCCACTAGTCAAAAATGACCAGGCCAGAGGATAATAAAGAAAAAATAATTAGGAAAAACTACTTTACAGGCAGTTTGGAATTTCGTATGTATACTCGTGCATGTCACTATCGTGTAAAGCTAGTGTGATGAATAATTATTCTCATTCATGGTAGTGAATTCGTGCTCACGTCTCACAGCTTGTAACATTCTTTGACTTTACCATATGTATTTCTTTGACTATTTCAGGTCAAAATCTTGCCTGACTTTTTCATGTCTTCCGGTTCCGGTAGACACCCTGTATAGTGCTAAAAATTTAATCATTGAATTATTCTGAACAATTATTATTAGTACGGCTGAAGAGTTTTAGTAAGAGTGCACAAGGCAGACTTTTTGTTATTATTTATTGTTATCACAAGACATTAGGAATTTAAATTATATATATTCAAAAACAAATAATTTATAATTACTATTCAAGCAACATCAATTAAAATTTATTGATGTCCCTTCGTTTATAAGAAATAGTCATTTACATCGTGATCTGTAAATTGAATTAATACTTTATACTACATTTAATAATTTATTATTTAATTGATTGAAAAACATTTTACCAAATTTCAATCGCAATTAAAGGTGCAATAGCTTTCAACATAGAAATTCCAACTGGCAGACTGGAACCTAGAATTATTTCTTTATGTTAATTTTTGTTATTATTTTTCAGTTCATAAGTTGGTTATTTATATTATTAATTCTATAAATGTTAGTTATTTTTGTTCGATAATTTTTAATTTTATTTTCAATTACACTTTTATTATTATAAATATTAATTTGCTTAGATTTTACTTAACATAAGTTTATTATTTACAATTATAACATATACCTTGTTATAATTTTAGGTGAAACTAAACCTTCATATTTTCAATTTTATAAAAACAAATTAAATTATTATTATACCCATGTATGACCAACCAGGACGATCAGGAAATAATGAAATATAAAAATAGTAAATTTAATAAAGACCAGTGACATCCATGTTTCTACAGATAACCAAACCAACCAGAGCAAAGCAAGTTAATTTACACCTGACAAGTTCCTATGACATTGGCAAACAAGCATGCGATCCAAATATTTTAAAGAGCTGCTATGTGACAAGAGTACAATGACTGGAGACCCACTTTCTCCTACGATTAGCATTAGTTCACCTTATTTTACTGCCTACACGATATTAAATAGGTGAATTGAAGCATTACAAAGTTTCGGACGCGTTTTTTATTTTAACCACAAACCTCGAAATAAGCTACCATACATACTGCCATAATATTAGTGTCAAAATCTTTTCTTTTCTTCTAAAAAAATATCTAGTTGTCTTTATTGGTACTCAAACTAAAGTCATAAATTCATTTTTATAACAATATTTTTATACAATTTTTCTACTGAAATAAACCAATATTTTATTATTCTCTCAAAAAATTACTTTAAATTAAGAAAATATTGAAAATATAATAATCTCTAGTTTAATAAGAAGAAATTTTAATATATTTTAAATATAATTTTTTTTTAATAAGCAATTGAGAAAATGATTATTTTCACACCTGGATTATACCACGAAATTATTCAGGACATTTTTATTATCTAGCTTGACAAGAATTTGATGAGATAAGGTGCTCTAGTTTGCATAAGAGGATATGGTAACAGGCCTATAGTTATTTGACTTAATAAAAAAAAACTGAAACGCAATAAACCTGGAAAATCAACTTTCACTTCAGTTTTCATTAAATTACTAATAAACGTTAGTTAACATATTTTATCTACTACAAATACGTAATCAACTAATTATTATGGATTCTATCCTAGAATCGAATAGAGCATAAATGTTTTATAATTTTTTTTTTATAATTATTTACGATAAAAATAATATCTTCATTATACTTATAATATATACTTTACTCCATTTCAAAGATTATTTGTTGTTAAAAGGCATTGAACGGGTGAAATTACCTTTTATTAAGCTAAATACCACGTTGTAAAATTACCTATATATATTTTTTAAAATTATAAATAAGAAAATAACTAAGCAGGCAGAAATTAAATAATCAGAGTGCAGTATATAGAAACAAATAAACCTCGGGGATCTATTTTACACCACAATAGTGTTTTCAAAACTCCCTTTTCCCATCATCTGATTATTAACGGTTTCTTCGGAAATTAAACTTATTTTTAACTTGTAACTTTTTTTATATTAAAATCTTTTCATCACTTCCAAAACTTATTTTTCACAAAAATTAATGACTTGTTGACCAATTGTAGAAGTTTCTCTGAAGACTAAGCTATCTTGGGAAAAATATATGCTTTTTAAAACTAGCCAAAAGCAATTCATATATACTAATTACATCATTATCCATATATTTTAATTATATTTTTAAAGCCAAAGAATTCCTAATACTATTAATTTACAGAAATTTTTTTAGCCTCTTCATGATATTATCAGATCCAAAAAATCGTTTATGGAGAAGAAGGATTTTATTTTTTAAAAAATTAAAGTTTGATTTCCTATACAATCGTTAAAAATCGTATGTTATTTAACAGAAACTTTTACATGTTTATTACAATACAAATAGTATAAATACCATCCTAAGAATGGCTTAAATAATCCTTTCCCTCCCCATTCACTCCACTCTCTCTCATCCTCAACAAAGACTGAGCTGTTATCAAAATAATTATTTATTTATGCTCCTTAAATATTTTAAAGTATTTATTAAAATTTTTAGAGCATTAATCATAATTTTTCCAAGTATATAACTTAAAAAAGATTAGGAGTTATACTGACAGTATAATTTCAGTTTCATAGCCACTGTCGTTTTAGAAATGTTTTTTATAAACCTATAAGATAATCATAAACAGGTTTTCTTTACTATTACTGGTCTGTATTACAGGATAATTTGTTTTTCATAGTATATAATTATATTCAATCATATAATAATGTACATCTTCATTAGACTTGGCTCAATAATTAGGAAAGAGTAGAAAGGGCTCAAGAAATAACGATTAATAAGTTTTATATTTTCCTTGTTATAATGAGTAATCGAATACAACACCAATGACTACTGGTCAGAGAAATGTAACATCACCTGTTTGGAAAGGAAGAATACAAATAAAATTGAAACTTAGCGGACAAGCTCCGTTCGGAGTATTGAACTTTGGAATGCGGTTGATGTATCCGTAGCAACGCGGAAAATGTGCGTTGTGGTTTGGATCTAGGCAGACATGCCGGGGACAGTTGACAGTGGGAATATATAAATAGAAGCCTGAGACAGGAGTGGCGTCAACGGGGTGTGCCTCCTTCGTCTTTTTGTCCAGAGCCAGCTGCCCAAAGTCCTCCTTCAATCAACTCTCTTGTCCAGAACGTTCTTAGTTTGTTCCAAGGGAGGTTTAACTTCCTTAATGATCCCAAATATTGAAATGACCAACATGAGATCAAAAATAATCCTAAATAAGAAGAAGAAATCAGTGTCTAAAAAAAAATTTTTCCAAACTATATGAGATTCCGGAAATATCAGATTCTTCGAATTTGAATAATCCTTCATAGCCAATTTCATAAAATTTATCTGTTACATTGCATAGTATATCGTATGTATATATAAACAGAATAAATATATAATGCGAACCAGGAATATACACGAAGATATTCCTAAGAATTGTATCCTAAACTTAAAAATCATCCAAATTGTGAATATTAAAGTGCAATACAATATGAATATATACAATAATGTATCTGAAATAATTTTTTTATACCCGATTTAGATTTAACATTCATTATGTTTTTTTATCTGACTTTATTAGAAAGTAATAATTGTATATAATTTTTCAAAATTTCTTTTCTCAAATACCAGTCGTCAAAATGTTTGTTTATCCACCATTTTTAAGAGAACTATTGAGCTTAATCCATGTTAAAATATTAGGCTGAAATAATCGCCCAATTTACTTCTAATTCGTTCTACATAATTGTTTTCGTATAACGAATATTGTTGGTGATATTTCACAATACCTTGATAGTAGTATAATAATTCATACGAAAAAGATATTGTGTTGGTGATATTTCACAATATAAGATAGTACAAGAATTTTCAGCCTATATCTTGGAAAGTAGCATTAATGCTGGGCACCTTTTGTTTTCGAATTGTTTTTTATTCTTTATCAAATTTTATCTACTTCCAAAAATAAACTTTAAAAAAAAAAAATTCTATTAGGCGCATAGTTTTAAAGTTATTTAGAAACACTTAAAAAAAGTGGGAAAATTTCCATTAAAATCCAAAGTATACTAGTTTCTACTGTAGCATACTTCATATGAAACAAATAAAGGTTATTGGTAATAATTCGATATAAAGAAATAAAATACAATACAAATCAAAAGTTAATCTTAAGGATAACAACTAAAAAATAGTTTTTGTTGACCTGTCTTATTAATGGCCCTTTTAGCTAAACAATCTTAAGCGACCGTATAAGGAAATCGATACCAAATACTTAAGGGAACTTATCTAATCCCGGGGCCAACAACCCTTAAGAATGTTATTGTCTCTGAAATAAATTTGACCAAATAAATAATATTCATATGTCAACAAAAAAATATAATATAATATCAGAATTAAGATTAACCCAACTCATTATTCAGTTATTAAATTAAAGTAAATATTTTTCATTTATTTTATATCATATATTTATATTTATGTTTTTATACTATTTAACTTTATAGCGGTTTGTAAGGTGTAAAAGGTTATGGGAAAGGAAAAGGCTGTTAAAGATTAACCTCTTTTAGTGTAAAACGAATTTTAGGGAATAAAAAGGATATTATATAAAGCTTTATTTCTTGTTTCAACTGTTAAAGGAAATAATTTAATTACGATATTAGAGGCTGAGGTTAAGATTCTGAGCCAAAATTATAGTGGGAATAATAATCAGGGAAATGATATAACTGTTTAGTATTTTCGCTATGTCCCGCTGTCATCGTAAGCAAGAGTACAGCTTGACAACGAAGTTTTCTACAGCACTCATCGACGAAATTCTCCTTAAATAAATTTGGTTTCAGTTGTATCGTTCATCGATACCATCATTGTATTTGGATTCATAATTATGAGAGATAGTTGACCGTGGATGATAAATGAGGAGAAGATGGTTGGGGGTGCGGTCAATGAAACACAAATAAGTATGACTAACTTATTTAATGTGCCGACGTTTCGGCTAGAGTTTCTAGCCTTCTTCAGGGCTAAAAACAAAACAAGATAACAACCATAAGATAATAACTACAGTAAGTATAGAAATATAAAAAAATAAAAAAGAAAATATAAACAAAATAATTTTACACAAACAATGAATAGTTTTACAAGATAGAATTAATAAAATTAAGTGATGAGAGAAGCGGGAAATAAAATGTAGACATAGGTAATTGAAAAAGTGGGTACAATAAATTGCTTATAAATTGCAATTTGCTTAATTAAGTTATTGTACCCACTTTTTCAATTACCTATGTCTACATTTTATTTCCCGCTTCTCTCATCACTTAATTTTATTAATTCTATCTTGTAAAACTATTCATTGTTTGTGTAAAATTATTTTGTTTATATTTTCTTTTTTATTTTTTTATATTTCTATACTTACTGTAGTTATTATCTTATGGTTGTTATCTTGTTTTGTTTTTAGCCCTGAAGAAGGCTAGAAACTCTAGCCGAAACGTCGGCACATTAAATAAGTTAGTCATACTTATTTGTGTTTCATTGACCGCACCCCCAACCATCTTCTCCTCATTGTATTTGGAAGTTCAAACTCCACTCGAAATAGTATGAATGTTAGCAAAATACGTAAAAAAAAAAAATCTTTCAATATTTAAAATAATTTTTTTTTCAAATATAAAGTAAGATCAAAACTTCCATACAGATAACTTTCCACGCAATAATTAATTACATTATAATATCAGTAAATAACAAATAATAAAATATATGGTGTTTGTAGATTCTACTTATCCTGAAACGTAAAACCTCAAAATTTGAGGACTTTTATTTTAAATTTTTTTTTTGTGTTCGATTGAAAAGGTACAAAAATGAAAATGATCTGTAAAAAAAGAGATGATTTTAGCTACGCATACTTGTAAGGGGTCTCTGCAGATATTTCTTAGAATTTACTTTTAGGAGAACGTTTTCTTTTATAACAGAAATAAACTAGTTCAAATCATTATTTGACAATTAACATTATATATTTGAAAATATACCAACAAGAGTTACTTTTCTTGATTTTTCAATTAAATCTTGGATTATTTCTTCAAAACATATTTATTTAAGTACATCATTTTTTATCAACATCAGTGATAAATCGCTCAATCTGGCTTTAAGCAACTGAATTTCTCAATTCATTCTAGATTCATCATAATTTATCAGTCAAAGGAATTAATAGAGCTAAAATTCGAGATGAGTGAAGACCTGTCTGCACCCAATACGGCCAACTAGGGCTATAAGCTAATTTTTCAACCCAAAATACTCCATAAACATACATGTAAACTAGTGTGCGGCTTTGCTCCATACTCATTTTCCACAAGACACCTTCATACCACAATGATCTGTTTCAAAAAATTGAATGAACGCATAGGAAATGCACCTGAAAGTTACAATAAACACGAAAGAAAGAAACCTAATGAAGTAGTTTGTACAGTTAAAACAAAATAAGACATTTAGGGTTAATGGGGTTATTTAAAACATGCGGTAAGGTAAAACGGTATTCATATAATCATGGAAATTCCCAGAAGAAAAGGTTGGTCTGCTCATGGCCGAATATAACCCAGTCAGCGGAGCTCTTTTCAGAGAAATTTCATTCATTAGTCTAGAACGGAAGTGGTGACGCAGCAGAGGTCCACTATTTCACAGAATACACTGCAAGGATCCCAAGCGTTGACGATCCGAGACAGGCGGACGGGTTGCCAGGTTCCGTCGAGTCAGCGGAAGAAGTTCATAGAACCCGGGGATTAGCGAAGGAAGCACCCATCAGCCTGGGAACTGTAATTGTTGACACGATACCACAATTGACCAGCGTGTAATCACAAAGCCGTATGTTATTATAGTTGCATGTAATCTGGTTACGGCTTTCTTTTGTGGGAATCTCTGTGAAATGGCAACTTTCCAGAGGACATTTTCGCGAATTAAAACAAACCAGTTAACGGTCCTCACTGAATAATTATATTCATATGACCCATCCTACCCAAACCGAAAACAAACCCTTATAATTATTTCGTAAAACAACAAGAATGTGAGGGTTGTGGATAGGGTCAGAATAAATACCATATTTTTTTACTTTTCTATGTGTAACGACGTTTCGGCCTACATTGTTAGTCTTATTCTAATAAAATAATAGAACAGAAAAAATAAAGATCACATAATGAACCATTTTCGAAAAAAACAAAACAACATTTATAAAATTTATTTGTTACATTAATATTCTTTGATAATACTGTTTATTTATTTTTTTTATTCACAGCCCTATCTATCTTAACTATTTACCTAACAGCTCTATAACACAGTCCGAAACGTTGGAACAAGTAAAATAATCTTAAGTACTTTATTCTCAACCATAATCTCCTGGAATTTATCAGCGTTCAACAATTGGGACCTTGCTACAATAATTTGTTGGTAGGGTGGATTTGATTATATTAACCATGTAGAAAATGGACTATCATCTCGTCCCAGAACAAAGCACTAAATATTAACTATCTACACAAAATCATAAAAATAGAGTTTTTGTTCGTTCTTTTCTTCTGAAAAATGAACTTGTAAAAGAACTATGTATTTAGTGGTAATTAACTGAAGAGGTTATTGTCCCACTATACAATTCCAAACTACAATAAGCATAGTAAACCAACAATAACAAAAAAACCAAACATAACAGAAATGGAAATATCATTATATACAATCCTTAGGATATATTTTTTCTTTGTTTTTTCCCAGCAGGCTGAACGAAATAAAAAAAAAAGTTGACAAACTGGTCACTGATTGTTGGGGAGGAGACAAAATTAATTTTTTTTAAATCAATTTCAACCGGATTTCCTTTTATACAAAAATATTTTACTTTTCTTAACAATGTGAAGTATGATATTTGGCATAACCAATTCTTATGTATTTGAACTTTATTTATCCATTGCAGAGGTTGGCACAGACGGTACTAGATTTCTTTTGTACAATATTGTATTTATCAAATTCCAATTCCTTAACTTCAAAAAGAACTGGCGTTAAATATTAGTAAATATCCGAGTAAAATGTCTTCGCAATCTGAAGCTGGCTCTCAAACTCAAATATGCCAACTTTTTTGATACGTTCTCCCATTATGACGTCCCACGTCACTAGTATATATATGAAATTCCATATCCATTCTACGTAAAATATGAAATTCTAAAATTATTTTAGCTCTTAATATTAGCAGAATTCATCTATTATCACATTGTTTTATCAATTAATATTTGTAGATATGATGAACATTAGATTTTCAGTGTTCTTAGCGTCACATATAACTAAGAGATTAATACTAATAATTAATTATATATTATATAATATATTAATAATTTGAAAAACCAGTAAATATAAAATTAATTATTTAACCTCTGGCTAAGAAGTTTGTACAATTTTATTATTTATTTATATTCAAGGAAAGCCCCTTAATAATTCTTATTCTATTTATTTTATGTACGACGTTTCGAATAAAATTTCAATTATCCAGGCCACCTGGAAATGACTACATTAGAAATAGTTAAATATTATCAAACTTTAGATTAATATTAAACGGTAATATAAAATTACACGGTTAGATTTAAATTATTCATAATTAAATTAAAATATTATATACAATCCTTATTAAATTAAAATATTGTATATTGATAACAATCACTACATAAATTGAGAAAAAGCAATTCCTTGTAAATTTTTAATATATTTACTTTAATTATTTGATGTCTTTTATTCTTCTCATTTTAGAGATTGATCCTGATTATAAAATATTATTATATTATCAATAGTCTTAAAAATAATATTGTTTTAACTACAATATTTAACAGAGTATATTATTTATATATATTACTTATTATTCATTATTCCTATTTTCCTATAGACTCTACATCTGCCTGTCAGTTACTAACAAATTGGACCATCATTTTATTTGTTTAAGATTGTTTAGCCCAAAGCGAATATGAATTATTATTTACGCTTCATTGTTTGTGAAAATGGATAAAAAATAAAATATGAATAAATTTATACGGTTAGGCATTTCTAGCATTATTTATAGATATTCAGTTTTTACATGCAATATTGTAAGGACATGACTTTCAAGAATGTCTTGTGGTTTCTTTACAGTTGGTTCAGTCCAAGAAGATCCAAGTTTCATATTAAATTGTTCACTTCGCTGTATCTCTGTTTAAACGGGTGGGTTTAAAAAAAAACAACGTAAAATTAGGAACTATTAATCCTCTTTTTCGTAATCAAAGAAAAAAAACGAAATTAATTTTCCCTCGTTTATTTTCTCTTGATTTGGATTGTAATAAAAGACATTTGGGGGGAAAAAGGTATACCTCCATTTCCATAGATTTTTTAAAATTAAAAAATAATCCCAAAAAATATAACAAAGCTGGTAATTTTATGTTGTTCTCAATCTTTTATTGTTAGCAGGTTTCCTTGGAGCTCTATTTATTTTATCTTTATATATGAGAAGAGGATGGTTGAGGGGTGCGGTCAAAATATCGATATTATCTTTATATTTATTTTTTGACACTCAACCAGGAATTTCCTGTCACAACAGTGATACCACCTGTTAGATAAGAATTGGAACTATTGATTGTTGGTATCTGGAACGTAAACGGGGTTTCGATTAATTAATTTTTGGATTTTATAATCAACAAGATTTTATAAAATAACGCATAATATATTTAAATTATATGAAAATAAAATTGACTCATAAAAACAAAATACGAAAGTTGGGTAATTTTATTCAATCTTTCGGCGATATTTTCTCAGGGATTTTGAAACAGATAATAGAAGACATAAAATATATATCAAGGTCAAGGATTCTTCAATTGGTGTCAGAAAAAATTGAAGATCGTGGTCAGTATCACTCTTCAACCTCACTTGATTGATCTTACTCACAAAGAGGTCAGAAATTGGAACAAAGAGTTCACCACACTTCAGAACCGTTAAATTAATCAGCCATCACGGTCAATTTTTTAACTCATATTCATTCCATTCGTAGCATATTTTTATTGAAGGATACTGATAAAAAGCTTCTAACAAATATTTTTTCATACATTACAGGGGTAACTAAAAAACGTCATAACCTGCAACCAAACTAACTAGCACTAGCATATGTCACAGAAGGTAAAAAAAAGAAGCTTTTTATTCTAAAAAAAGAAAGATATATTAAATTTCAGAATACAAAATTTCCTTTTAAAAGGAACCTTTCCAAAAACCTAAAAAGAAAGAGAAGAGAATCTTCAATTTTTATAACCGTTCAGAATTACATAATTATGAAATTAAATACAAGTACATTTTTATTATTATTGGTGTTTGTGTTTCTTACCATATTTTTTTAAAAATATAGTGTTTCATATTTATTTTCAATTATCATCTGCTGTTCAATGATAAGATATTAAAACCAGATTGAATATTATTCGCATAGTATTTAGCTTGATATTACACCATTGAACATAATATTTTATTTGGCTGTCAAATAGAAAATAGATCTCGAAACCAAAAATATTGTTCCATTTTACGTTCACAATTTTTTTTATATATATATATAAATTATATAGAATTAGGTTGATATTTTTGTTTCATTAATATAAATCAACGAATACACATTGAGAAATTCTCATTTTTCCAATTTTAATCTGATTTTTGTGAAAAAAAATCATTTTTTTTTTTGTAATAGAAAAAATCCCACAAACATGTATATTAACACCAAATTGTTCACTGCGTCTACATCCATAAACAAAATCCAAAAGAATTTTCCAAAACCAATTTTGATGTACTCGATTTTTTTCGTAATAAATCGCATTGGACTTTTCAATAATTTCCTACATGGAAGATACGAATTACTTTAAAATTTGAAGTAGTAAACCAAATCAGATGAACAAGGGCATCGATGACAATAACTAATATATAAAATGTCATTTTTCAAAATTAATTTTTCTGACCCTAAATCACGTGAGTGTAATTGTATATTAATAATATAATAAGAAAATTCTAAATCAAAATACCAGTTAACCAAAAATCACCGGAGCTGTTATTTTGTTGTTACTGTTCTGTATGTTGCATGAATTGGTGAAACGTTCACTGATTGGTTAACAACAAGTATTTGAGATACATGAGGCTTTGGTATTTTTCAACCATGTTCCCAATCGGAGTTTCTGCTCTTTTTTTAATTATAACAACAATATTAAAAATTAAACAAAAAACCAATAACCCTTGTTAAGTTGAAAAACCAAAATTATATCTCCATTGATTCTCTTCTTTTCAAAAGAGAGCGACAGGTACGTAATAAAAAAATAAAACCTGAGCCTTTAAAAATTACTGATTAATTATTTTATATTTACACACGTGTGTATTACATTACATGACGTATTACTCAACATTCGACGTATCATTGATGACTAATACTACGCCAGCATTTGTGAAATAGTTGGAGTTTAAATAACTTCCAAGAAACTTGTTGACAAAACAGGAGTATGTCATGGACCTTGAGTTGAAGCAAAATCTTGCCTAACGTTGTCGATAGGCCTTCCTAGTAATGGGCTCCCAGAAACGAACTTTTAAAAGGTAAATTAAAAAGGCTGTACTGTTTTCATTTATTATGGGTTTCGAATCAAGGAGGTAAAAAAAAAAAATCTAAATGATCTGTTATACACACTTTCAAAATCTGACCAAGTATAATGTCTTACTGAAAAGGATCATTAAATTTCAACAGAAGCTTTAACAATAAATGAGTTCGATCAAGAATTTGTAAAAATGCTTAATATCAACTCTTAAAATAGAAGTATTAATTATACTCGTAAGTCACCATTCTTAAATACGGAATTGTTAGAATCCAAATTAAAATATATTACTATAAATCTAATAAACCTTGAATGATAAAATATAATTCATTTGTTAATACTTCTAAAAATGGCTCAAGTAAATATAATAAATAAAATAATAATAATGAATATAATTCCGTTTCTTACTACTTCCTATTCCTATGGCAGTTAAATTTTTTTTGTATTCATCATTTTTTATAATAATGAGTATTCTCATAAAATCAAATATTGAAAATCATTCATTCATCGTTATTCATAAAAATATATATGATTAAAAGTAAATTTATAAAAAAAATATTATGTCATTTAATATATATTTCATAAATTTGTTGTGAATACGTTTCCTGAAAATAATCCTTACACACTCTTCAGGAATTTCAGTACTTAAATCCTAAAGGATATTTTAATAGCTGTATTAATAATGTTTAACTTGTTTACAGGAAATTCAGACGTTATCCTGGCAAAAGCTCAATCCCTAACTTAAAATACCCAAGACATTTATTTTACAAATAATTAGAAAATTTACATGCAACGTTGTAATCTAAGTTCAAAAGAAAGCGTGAGTAGCAGAGAATCATCACTCAGGTTGTATTTTTTGGGTCTGAAACGGGTATTATTCCTCCAATGACGTCCGATACAGGGAAAAAATATTTTATAAATTTAGTCTTGTAACTTCTAATACGATGTAAAACAATGTGCTAGATCATTATTTAATTAATTAAATCCTAACTATTAAATAAAAGAAACAAATCTATGAAAACCATAAATATATTTTATAAATTTTAGAAACCGATATAAAAAGACCTATTTTGTAAATGAGATAGTACAATATTTTATGACAGCAAGTGATAGGACTTTACTACTACATAACGGTCCTCAAGAAGATACAAGTATATTACATAAGAAGTAGAAAGTAAACATTTATAAAGTTTAAGGCCAAGTAAGATCGTCCATTTTTAAACTATTGGACGCTTTGATATACAAAAGGCCATTTTAGACTTAGATAATTTTCTTATTAACTTTCAATTCATGAGAATAAGCGAAACTAATACTCAAGCATTAAATAATTTTGTACGCATGATGCTCACTGGATAAAATTACGCAAATCAATCTCTAAATAAAAAAATATTAATAATTAGCGTTAGTTACTCAATAGAAAGGAAATTTCCATAAACTAGGATAATATTCATATTATTTTTTTCTGCTCTTTTATTACTTTTAAAAATGTACTTGTTTTTATGATTTAAAGATCAGTGGAATAGAGGAGCTAGAGTAAAACGAGCAAAGATGACGCCTTTTATTTCAAAATATCTAATAAAAAAACTACTAGAATAATTAACTGATTAGTCAAAAAATCAATTAACTGATACGATTTTTCAGAAACTAATTTTATGCAGTTGAAGTTTCCTTCATATACTATCAATCTGTCGCAGAATATCATTTCAGGTATTTTATTTACTAAAATAAATCCAAAATTATTTAACTGTTTTGATTAATATTTGTAATATGTTATAAAGATCCTATACATAATTCAATACAACCCACATTATCACGAGGTAAAGTATTAAAAAAAAAAAAAGAAAAAAGTTAAATCATAACATGTGATGATGTCACATGTTATTTAACTGTTGTTTTTTTTTGAGAAATCATTTCATCTCTGAACAATCTAGTAATAAAACTTTTAATTGAAAAAGAAATAAAAACTTTTAAAATAGATTTGCTTGATTGTATAACCTGAACTGAGGGTTCGAAAAAGAAAATTTGTGGGTTTGTACCCTTGGTGATCCATAGTAAGTTACTAAATGATAAAAAATTTAATAAAAACAATATAATTATTAGTAGTGACTCACTCCCAAAAGGTAAAAAAGGTTATTAATTTTTCTTTTGTACTAAAATTACTAAAACGCTTTATTATGGGATGATTCTGCTCAGTAATAAATAAGCGAAACAAAAGATCATAAATTGGTTATCATGAGATAAGTTAAGTAATAAACCAAAGCATTAAAATAGGTAGCATTAAAGATAAGAAGACTTATGCCTTCAGAATATCATTACATTTATTGATTTATTAATAGATAAAACAGCCCATGAAGAACCAATGAAGAGTAACTCATAAGGTGCTTGTTTCTCGAACGAATTACATTCGGCAATGTAATCAGCACTGTGCTACAAATATATAATTTATCTATCGACTGTGATCAGGTATATATTCTAACATTAGTTGATCAAAACAGAAATCTATCAACCCATGGTTCCAAATTTTAACAGAACCATTTTCAAAAAAATAAAAAATTTAAAATTTAAATTTAGCACGCAAGCCAATGGTTTGATACTAATTCCTTACACTCTTGGCAACCATACTTCCCTCAAAGAAAGATCTTATAATGATAAATGTCAATAATGACAAACTACAGAATTCAAACACGTAATCTACATAGAATAAATATTCAAAATCAAGCATGTTAAGTGATAAGAGTGGAATGTTAGTCATGCCATGTCAACAACCTGATACCTTTAAGGTGCGAGATGTGATTACAGCAGACACTATTAGTTGACATACAAATACTTAACAAGACACATAGTTATACACCTTTATGATACGAAAAATAAAATTGAAAAAATATTAAATTTAAATCAAATTAATATAAAGTTTTACCTTTCATAAATATTCAAATTATATTATTTCCTAAATATTGGTTAACATTAATAATAACTTTTATATCTAATTAAAAAGATTTTTTTATATCTAAGTTAAAATCATAATTTGATTTATAATATAGCGTAATATATAAGCTCCTTCGAATTGCGTTAGAGAGTTGAAATATAAATATAATTGGCATTTGAATTGAGTTAGATATATACATAAATAATTAATTATGGAATGAACAATATTGAACGGAAGGACAGTTAAGATTACTTTGCTTTACATCGACCACTGATCAACTTTCGATTTATAAACCGACAAACAAATCCCTGACCTTAGTTTGTTTTATGCACCACTACCTAATCAAGCAAGGATTCTCGTAAATGAAGTGTTAACCTACGTGCCTAATAAAGCTATGTTGTATTATATTACAGGGATTTGTTTGTTTTATGTTTAATTAAGACATGGTCTAAAAACATCGTTTTAGCTTCAGATCGATATCAATACAAATTTTAAAATCAAACTCAAAACGGATTTGATTTTTTTTTTTTTTAATTTGAAGTGGTATTCATGTTCTGATGATGGTTCAAGCACACTGGCCCATCTTTATATACATTCACTCTTCACACATTTCCCTCTATTATGGATTCATGGAGATTTTTTCTTTTTAATATTATAAACATTAAAATCGTACCTGCTTGAAAAAATCTTAATTCATTGGGAAAAACAAATAGTTATTACAAAGAGCAAATTTGTAGGGTTTTGATTAGCTTTGTAAAATACCTTCCAAGCAGTTTTTGTGTTACTTTATCAATAATTCGTTGATGTATAGACTGTGGATTTCACTTTTCAATTAACTTCTTCCTTTGGTTCCTCCTAAGGCAATTTCTTCTAGCATTAAATTAACTTTCTTAGATCCTCCAAAACGCCACTTATCTCTTTAAGCTTCCCAATTATAACCATACCAGTGCTGATGATACAGATTGTAATATATAAGCTATTTATGTAAAAGCTATGACAAAGGGGCCATGATTTTGATAAATATAAAATAATATATTCACATACATACACTTTGCTTAAATAGTTTATAGAGTACAATATACACCAATAATACTAACGATTCTAGATAGATATGAAAAAGACTATTTAGTGCACTCAGATTATTTCGATTACTTGTAGATTGACAAATTCGTCAATTTAGAATCTCGTAAATCATTTTTCGATAAGACTAAATACAATATGTGATAATCGGTAATAATAGTTATCATATAATATTACTAAACCTACTGTACAAAATACATCAAACATTTACTTTTTTTTCATTTAACCATTTAATTATTTTAATAAACTGTTTAAAAAAAAGTTTTTTCAATTAAAAATTTTCCATTCACAAATAATTAAACCCAGTCGCACAACTTGCATATTTTTTTTTGTTTGAAAATTTTAAACTATACAAACACAAAAAAAAAAATTATATTTAATTTTATAACTTACCAGTTCTATGCACCTAATGACTCAGTGGTAGAAGAAACGATTCGATAACACACTAACTTAAACGAGACGGCGCTATAGGCCCTGAGAACTATGACGCACTCAACACGACGAGCGTACGGCAGCTACTGGAGCCTAGTCGGCCTTGTTTAGTTTACATCAGCTGCGACCGACTGGACACGAACGTAGCCGACAATGGACGAGCGTCAAATTCCTGTTTATTAATAGAGATCTTACCAAATAAACAAACAGAAATTGATTATTTGTAAACATCTTGCCAACGTGATAAACAGAAAAAAATATAGAGATGTTCTTCCTAATATTATCGATAAAATAGGTTGTAGAAGCCACCTGTTGTAGAAGTTGGTATTGAGAAGTTGCCCGCAATGATAGAAGAAGTTTTAAATAATAAGTTGCGAACTTGATAAGAAACATTATGGAGACAGAAAAACTGTAAAATTAATCAACAACAAACTAAAAAGTTCTCGTTTACAAGCGTGGAACCTTATGGTTGTCAACACCTATAAATATTATTTTATAATATAATAAGTGTCACTAAAATTACCTCAAAATTCCTTTTTTGATAGTTTCTTTTTCTGTATACTTCTGTTGGCTACATAATTACCAATGTTTCAAGGTTAAGGATAAGTCATTTGTGAAAGTATTTCATGAAATCGGATGAAATTGATACTAGATCAATCTTAAAAAACGGAAAAGCAGTTTTTGAAGTATAGGTGAGCCGTGGAAAATACGTTTATTATTATTGTCCCAAGCGAAAGTAATAGATGGAATCAGTGATGAGTGATTTATTTGAAACTATAATATAAAAACTTCATAAACAACTAAGAGAATCTTACAACTACTGACAAATCATTATGGAGGACCACTAAAAAACTGCTGAATTTCAAACATTTTAACCACCCACTTCTCACCGAATCCCAAACCTGGACCAGACTTGACGCTGAAAAATCACAAACATTCGGATATCACCTCTCTAAAACCTTTATTCCACATCCTGATATCCTTAACCCAATTCATCTTGAATGTATTGAAGCAGAACTAAATATTCCGCTCCAAATGACCCTCCCACCTAAAGGATTTCATCCTTCTGAAATATCTTGTATCATTCAAAGATTATCTACCCCCAACGCTCCTGGATACGACCTAATAACATCCCATAATCTAAAACTTCTCCCTCGGAAAGCCATCCTATTCCTCACTTTTATGATTAAGACTACCAAATGTAGATAACTTTAGAATTCTATAAGGAAATGAAAAATAAAATTATCAGAATCGAAAATTTTCACTAGCAATTTACCTTTTAGACGTCAAGAAACTAAATTCGTTTATGTTCGTCGGACTGTCTGTAAGTAGTCAAATTTGAGTTCGGACATAATAATAGTTATATACTGATTTTGTCTGATTCCATCTATTACTTTCGCTTGGGACAATAATAATAAACGTATTTTCCACGGCTCACCTATACTTCAAAAACTGCTTTTCCGTTTTT
>NW_027111602.1:1169525-1170029 GCF_000696795.3 Halyomorpha halys
ATATATGTCTTTAAAACTTATTTAATGTATTCTTTAGATTAGCTATTACTTGACTCAGTCCAGTTTTTTTTTTCTAGTCATGGATCAATTTCTCAAATGTAAGTGCTGCTTAAACACGTGCAATGTACTTCAATTGTAAATAAAACTTATTTGCTCACAAAATAAACGATTCTGACTAAACACGACCCGGATGGAACCCGAGAACTCGAAAAGGGTTCAGGACTCTTAATTCGTCCAAACACGTCCACTAATTTTACTGTGGATGGAGGTCACCATTACGACAATTCATTTCATAAAGGTAAAGAATTTTTTTCTGAAAAGGATTTTCAATTTGTCAAGTCGAGGTTTAATTATGCCCGTCTTTGATCAAGCAGGCACTTAAAATAAGGGGGCCATCCTTATTAGAGAACTGATTTTCTGAACAACTTTGGATTACCAACAGGAATAAACTATGTACTAAGTAAAATCACTACTTTATTCAATATATGAATGTAACATATCTTA
>NW_027111602.1:1171544-1180859 GCF_000696795.3 Halyomorpha halys
AAATAAATCACCAAAACATTATTATTTCACTAACTTTTGAATAATCAATTAATTAATTTAGTTAATTATTTATGTCGTGTAATGTCCAGAATTGACCAATATTTGAATTTTTAAATTTAAATATCTTCAAATTTATATACACAGCCTCTTCCTTAAGGTGTCAAGTACAATACTTAACCAAGTTTATCTCTACTATATCTAACTTAGCATGAAATCCTACAGCACTTACATTTGAGTATACATACTATATATATATATATATAATGATTATAATTTTGATCAAAAAAGTAAAACCTAGCTGGGATCGGGTTAGTCACATGGCATACATGGATGCTGTCTGTTCTTTTTTTCATATTAATAAACCTATGAGTATATTTACTTCATATACAATATGATGAGTAAATAACATTTTAAAAAACTATGTATTATTATTATCTTTTTTTTACTGATTTTACATGTATAGTATTTCTATTGAGCGAAAAATGGATTAAAAACTTTTTTTTTGCTTAAGTTCCTTTCCATACCCTACTGTATGTACAATATGAATAACATACTCTTAAAACTACAATTTCTTAAACTTCTTTTTTTTTTTACTATTCCAGCTCCAATATCACTATTAGGGAACCAGATAAAAAATTCTCTATGGAATAAAACTCCAGTATAGATTTTAACCTTTAGATTTACTAAAAGAAGGCATACATAATTGTTAATCATGGCAAGAGATGCTAATTTTCTAGCTGCAATAATTGGGATACCAATTAAACATTTGATAATTTAATAAATAAAAGGACTATATGATATTTACCTCCACTATAAATTTCAACTTTTAGATTAAACTCTAAATAGGTAATAAAAATTGTTAACTATAGAGAAAAATGCTAATTTTCCACATGCAATAACTCTCTCAGGGGACCAATAAGAGTTTCAGAAATTTAACACATAAAACGAGGAGAAGATGGTTGGGGGTGCAGTCAAAGAGAAACACAAAAGTTGGATTAACCTATTTTATTGTGCCAACGTTTCGGCTAGAGTTTCTAGCCTTCTTCAGGGCTAAAAACAGTACAAGATAACAACCACAGTAAGTATAGAAAATAAAAAAGAAAGTATAAACAGAATAACATAAATGAAACTCTAGCCGAAACGTTGGCACAATAAAATAGGTTAATCCAACTTTTGTGTTTCTCTTTGACTGCACCCCCAACCATCTTCTTCTCGTTCGTCATCCACGGTCAACTATCTCTCATAATTAACACATAAAAGGTTTCTAAATCATTGAACTCCAATATGAATTTTAACTTTCATATGTAACCCTTAATAACTATTAAAAAAAATTGGGTCCTAACAGAGATAATTAGCATTTTTTCACCATAGTTAAAAAATGTTTATACTTATTTACAATTTAATGTAAAATGTCATATTCCATCGACGGCTTTAATGTGTTGAATTCTCATATTGTTAACATTCCTTCAATAGAGAAATTGCAGCAGCAAAATTATTATTTTCAGCTATACTTAACAATTTTTGTACCCAATAAGAGTTAAATTTAAACGTTAAACATTACTATGGAATCTGATGTTATATGGACCATTCAACAGAGATACTTTCAGCTGTGAAATTAGGATTTTTTATCTACAATTGATCTATGTTTTTATACCTAATTTGAACTAAACCTAAAGGTTCAAATTTATAGTGAAATATGAAATCATAGAGACCTTTTATGTATTCAATTTCCTATTTTTTATTTGGTTTCCTAACAGTGATATTGCAGCAGAAAAATTGAAAATACCTTTTAAAAAATTTTAAGGAGTAGTTCTGATATATTAAGTTACTCATGCCTAAATTATGTGTACTAATAAATGTATTAGCACAAAATATATTTATTAATAAATAAATATGTATTCCATGTTGGTATTCGGCCACTGGCAGGTGGTATACATGTATGCTATGAAACCATAGTCAGCCATAGTATGTAGACATTTTTATCAGAGTATCACGAAGGGTTGTGATTCTAACAGTTGTTAAAGTGTGTCTAAGAGATATTTAATATTGAAAATAATTATGAGATGTTGAAAAAAATTTAGTCATCTTAAAAGTTTAACAATATATACAGCATAAATGAAAACTTACAAAAAGGTGTAAGTAAAAAGAGCTTTGATTTGAAGGTCAGTATATAATGAACAAAATGTACAGCTACAAATTTACAACTAAACAGTCTATAACTATTTCAAAAAGTAAACTTATTTTAAAAGTCACAATCCAGTTCTGATCACCACACATTTCTACCACTTGTAAACCGTGTACAATAAAAATGTTTAAAAATGATTATGTAATAAACAGTATATATGTATGAACTCTAAAATGTTTGAAAACTAAAACAAAAATGGCTATCATTTACAAATCAGAAACAATAAGTGTTTAAAAATCGTATAACATTACCTTAGAAATTTTACTTTTTTCTTCTGTTCCTGTAAATAGCTCTGAAGGCAAGAAACTTTCTTTTGGGTTTTTTCTTTACATCTACCATAGCTCTTTTTACTTATAAAATTATTTTTAATGCATTTCCCCATCAACAGATGATATACTATAACTTGGCCAGATTTCCTTTGCCACTTGCAAATGAGAAGTTTAATTTTGACTCATAAAAGTCGATAATGGACAGGTTAAAAAGGAATAGTGAACCAAACCTGGCAAAAAAGATAAAACAAATTGATTATTTAATAAAATCTTTTTTATTATTATTATTAATTTATTTATTTATTGATATCTACAACTGTGTTAAAAATATATACAACTAGTATGTGTAGGATGTTAGTTATATAATAGCATTATACAAACATGTGGAGAATCTATTGATAGAACTCCAATAACATTTCTAGAGATCATGAGGCCATCCTCTTTTCAGATGCTTAAGAGGATTAGCAGGTAATGGAGGAGAAGCTAGGTTAGAAACAAGTGGGTTTGGGTGTTTAAGAAGTTCATCATAGATATACCTCTACCACCTGGTTCTGGCCAAATGGGCAACATATGGAACATTGAGGTCCTGGTGTATGACTTGATTTGTGACAAAGTAAGGAGCATTAAGGGTGTTATAAGCATTTTAAATTGCAAAGATTGAATAGAAGAGGGGTTTGATGGTTTAGTGGAACCCCAAAGCTCAACTCTGTATGTCCAGATAGACCATATTATAGTTATATATATATCAATCTTTTGTAATGGATTGGAAGTTTAGACTGTTTGTCTAGTATATGTTGTAGTATTCAGAATCAACAAACAATTTTCTGTCTTTTCAGTCTTGTATGAGGATTCCAAGTCAATTGTTTGTTAAGCTGTAGCCCTAGATAACAGATCTGTGCGACAGAAATAAATGGGATATTATTAAAGAATACTGTGGGGCAAGAAATCATGGGTTTACAATGAAAGGTAAATGTGATTTGGTGGAATTGATTGTAATTTTCCAGTTTTGACACCATTCTTCAAGGGTGGTGATGTGGGATTGAAGTGTTTGGAATACAATAAAAGGGTCATTATTCACTGAGAACAGACATGTGTCATTGGCATACCTGATGAGGATAGTGTTAAGTTGGGTTGGAATGTCAGCTGTAAAAACTGTGTAAAGGATAGGACCAAGAATACCATCCTGAGGTACACCAGCAGATTGAGGAAAGCGGAAGGAATAAGCGTTGTTGTGATTTACTTTACATAATCTGCCTGAGAGATAAGAACTGATTATGAGGAAGTGTGTGAGGGGTAGGAATTTACAGATCTTGTATAGTAGTCCCGGGTGCCAGATGTAATCAAAAGCCAGTTCTACATCAAGAAAGACTCCCGAGCACTACATTCAACACTCCAATGCAGACAAGACAACATCAACCACATGATGACATTGCTGGATAGTGGCGTGGGATGTACGGAAGCCAAACTGGTGATCTGGGATTATGTGGTTGGAATCTAGGATGGGGTAATGGTGTTTCAGGATGAGAGTTTCAAAGATTTTGCCCATGACAGAGAGATAGGATGGTAGAAGGATGGGTAATCTGGCGGCTTTTGAGATTTGAGAATCATTTTGATTATCGCTAATTTCCATGGACCAAGAAAATATTTGGAGCAAAGTATAGAATTATAGATGAAAATGAGGAATAGAAAAGATTTTTGAAGATGTTTTAGAATATGGGATGTCATAAGGGAATAATGTTGGATATCTCTGAAAGATGAAATGATTTAGGTGGAAGGGTCATTTGGAGTTAATAAAATCTAAACATATTTTTATAAATTTAATTCTACTTCTTTCACACATGAAACCATGTGAACTTACTAAATACCTGTATGAGTCTATTAACCTAATATATGAAAAATTTTATTAAATTAAAATATAATAATGGTTATTTTGGAATTATACCTACCTGTAATAAAATTATAATTCAAGTAATTTTATTATTAATTCAATGAAATTTTATTATTATTTACAATTAATATATTAATAAGGTTTAATACCTATCAATTTGCTTTAAAAGAAATTTTAGGATAAAAAATAATAATTAATAATAAAATTCCATAATTTAAACAATTAAAATATTAGAATATTGTAATCTAAGACAGATTAAATGTTTGTTAACATTGCATTCCATTTGCATGACTGAGTGATAAATGGTGATCTAAATCCAAATCTGATACAAATTTTATTTAGACATTCATAGCAACACAGAAAGTCTTAATTAGAAATAATTTATAAAATTAATTCAAATAAATATAATTTTATTTTTATTTGAATTAATTCTTTAAATGAGGAAAACAAAACCTTTGGTATCATTGAATCACCACGCTAAAGTAGAGGTACTTTTAAACTCCAAGTTTGGATACAAGTTGTAACTAAATCATCTAACAAATTTCCAGTGGCCAGCATAAAAAAATGAGTAATTTATCTTTTTAGATAATGGGTATAATTATGATTTAATTTCAAAATAATCCTGATGTTTTCAATGTGTTAATAACAAATAAATTAAAGCTGTAGCATCAACAAATTATTAGTACATTTAAGTTACATACAAGAAATTAATTAAATTATTTTGCAAATATTAAATAGACCTGGCCAGAAAATTAAATTAATTGACTATTAGAATGAATATGATCCACTTAAACTGTGACCTCCCATAACTTGGAAAAAACAAACAAATAAATTTAAATAGTTTAAAAGTAATTAATAATGAATGCTTAGAATCATTCTAAACACTTCTCGACTCAACTACCATTTTATAGAATACCTATACAATTTTTTTTAACGAATAAAAAAATTATACTAGTATTCTTTCTGTAGAAATAGAAATTTTTTTAATGGAAAAAAGTTTCTTTGGGTTAAGATGTATCACAGATTAAACAATACTATACGATCACAGATTATATTGATACTGTCCTCAATATTAAAATCATAAAAGAGCCAATCCATCAAAAGTAGTACAAAATAAATCAAGTTGGTTCTTTGACAATTTTTATATCTTTTAAGTCAATTCCTCTACAGTATTGGAGATAAAAACAAGTCAAGAATTTTTTTTAAATTATTATACTTTTTGCTAATGATTGCCATTTTTCTCTGGTTCCTCTGGACAATTTGAGTAAATGCAAGCATTTGCAATTTTGCCAAATTTTCAAAGACTATAGAGAATCTTTCTCTTACAAAGATCAAACAAACGCCATTTTAAAGGTAAGGTTTTAAGGAAAAATACATTTTTCAAAGCACTATTAATTTATTCTTACTCCTAATATGATAAAAATTTATCTGAACAGTTAAAATTCCATTTTCAAACCATTTTTTCTATGAGAAAGGATAATATCAAATTATAGGATAATGATTTTCTATAAACAACTTACCTCCTGGTGTTTTAGGTAGGTTCCCATTAGTAGGTCAACAAGAATAAATATCATTCCTACTAAATTTATCTTATTATTTATATAGGTTTTTATATAGGTGAACTCTTACAATTTCAGAATTTTCAATTATTTTTTAAACTTTAAGCTTTGATATCTCCAATAGGACTGAAGATAATAATCTGAAATTCACAAAAGTTAATTATATCAAAAAAATTTCTTGAGGCTTATAGTAAATACATTAATATATAATAATTATTACTATATTAATATATGTTTATATATTAATACATACAGTAAATACAAATCTTATTTGTATATTTTCTCAGTAAAATTTTGGCTTCTTTTTAAAAATAAAGAAAAAATGCAGTAAGTAAGTTTTACATGTGAGTAAGTTTTAGACCATGGATAATATTTTAAAAATAAGGTGTGGTGCGTGTATCACACAACTTTCCCCTAACACCCTATATTCATCCCCTAATTATATGTAAATTGGTGGGCTCGTGTTGAAATTATCGTTTGTTTTATGACTTTTTAAGAAATAATCTAAATACAAGAGAAGGCAAAAACTATAATAAAAATTTTTTATATTTTTCTGTTGCTATAAAAATTCAGATTTCATTGTTCCTTGAAGTGGGAATAAGGAATATAAATTTTATTCCTGGCAAGAATTAAAGACAAGGTAACAAAGTCATAATGCAATAGGGAAACATTGACCGGTCTCAGTTTTTTCCATTAGAATCGGATGTTTCTTTTTTTCCTATTTATTATAAACAATATTATAAAATAATATAGCTTGTAGCAAACTATATGTGCTAAATATTTGTTGCATTAATACTCTTATTTTTCTCCTAATGTAATTCCATAGGAAGCCACTTTAAATAAATATTTAAAACAATGGCTCTAAGACTTTATTCAAAATAATACATTTATAATTTTGTATCACATTTCGGAGATTGATTCTCATCCTCAGAACTAAAATGACGATTTCAAACATTATTCAGGTAATCACATATTAACCATAATTTAATTGTCTTTCTTTTATTTAAATGATATAAAATAATAAATTTAAAATACCTTCTTATTATATTTACTCCAGTGTATCCTCATAGTGCATGTTTCTTATATAGTCGATTCATAATCTAGTATAGTCATTAAAACCATAGTTACAATAGTTTTTAATATTAAACTTATTTTTATTATCATCACCTCTCATTTGAAACAAAGTAGCACTGATTCTGTATATGGGACATTCTCCAATATTGCTACTACTTCAGTGACAGGGCTTTTTAATGATGATAAACTGTCTGAATGAGAATGATTTTTTTTTTCTGTAATCCTTCCTAAAATATTTAATACTAGTTCTGTCATTCCCCAGCTCTGTCACTAAGCTGTTTCTGATTTAGATTGTCAGTAGCACCAATTTCTTTCTCAGCAAATCTAAAGAAATTACTGTTATATTGTTCACCATCCTTTCATTCAAGTATTAGTAAAAACATAATTTGAATTTTAAGTCGAACACATCAATCACCATAACATTCTTTACCTCTGTCACATGGTTTTTGGTCACTCCCCAACAGGTTATTAGAATGCCCACAAATATAGATTTGCAAAAAGAAATTTTGTCCGGAAAGGTTACCAGTCAACACTGGGAAGAAGTAGAAAACATGAAGTCTTGTTGGTTTTCTAATCTTACTTTCAGGTTGTAAAACTATACGTAAATTGTTTGAGTATTTTTATTGGTGGTCACTCCCTAGTCCTTAATAAAATCAATTTAGGTAAGACTTAAATTTTATTTTATCACACAGTTAAGTAGTTGTTCAGCACCTTTTTACATAAAGGTTAATCTTTCTTATTTTGGGAAGCTTTTCTTGCATGCATAAAGTAAAAATGGTTGATTTGTCTCTCCCTGTCACTTCCTAGCCCCAATGAAAATTCTTTTGGGGCTAGAAAGCGAGTGTGATAGGAAGGGAAGAACAAATGGTCAATTTTCTATCAATATTAATTATCAAGACAATAAAAAATTATATTTGTTTCCTCACTTTGTATTTAAAATTTACAAATAAAAGTAAGTAATAAACGTGTTCTCTAAAATCAAAATATCCTATCACGTTTTGCATTGTTAAACTGATCCGAAGTTTACTGATTGCATACTTGGCCAATATTATTAAGCTATATTCATGCTCCATATTTTGTGTTCTTTAAGTCCTCAAAAATAGACACCCTATACACAGACTACTTTTTATAAATCAATATCAAGAAAACTAAGTTAGTACGTGTGTGAGTGTGTGTATGCCCTGCTTCAAGGAATTGTCAAAGAGCATTTGCTGAAGGTATTAAATATTTTAAAAATGGAAACAATTAATTACCATTTTCAAAGCAGCTTTGAACCTATATAGCATTGAATTTGGGGAACAACCTAAATGTCTTTCAAGGTATTAAAGGATGATCCTAAATTCTGTTTGGTACTTTTCTCATTGTGTTATAATTTTCCCAATGCTCTTCCAAATATTTACCTTAATTTTCTTTTTCTTATAATAATGAATTGTATTTATAAATTAATCATTCAAAACTATTATTTCTATTTTTATGGGTGATTGGAAATTATTTTTATCTATAGGATTAGTTATTATCTATAGTGCCAATTTAAATTTTCTGTATCAGTCTTATAACTTATTGTTTTCTCAATATTCTTATTTATGTATAATGCACCTAGAATGTTTCTATTTTTAGTAATTTTGTTTCACTAACTAACTTTCTGATTTTTCAAAATTTAACCAAGTTGTTTTGTTAAACTAAGGTGTGCAAATGGTGTAACATTTGAGTTTTATTTCAATGAAAATAAAAATACTTAGACATTACTTTATCTAAATAGTGAAATTTCCGCACTTACTGAAATATAAGCATAACCATAATGGGGTTAACTTAGAATCATGGTCAAGAAAAAAAAATTAAAATGAAAAATTTTATCTTCTAATTAGTAAGAAAATGCTTCAGAAAATAATTTCTCATTTTTAGTCAGTAATGATAGAGTGAAATAAAAAACCCAAATAAAAAATGCTCAGTTCATTGAACTATAGAATAAATGCATAAATTGGTGAGCATTGCATTAAGAATGAGTTCACCAGTATTCATGGCATTAAATATTCGTATAACATTTATTAAGAAATATATATATATATCATTGTAATCATTTATTGAATAACGTTTGCTGAAAATAGCAAATATTTGTTTTATCATGTTAGATTAATGGTCATAAACTGATTATTTCTAAAAGGTAATAGAATTTTTCAGTAATTTTTAATATTCATTTTAATACTTACTAATCTGTTCTTATTCTTCAGTTATTCCTTCATTCATTATAAAAAAAAATGTATAATGTATTATAAAATTTTAATTTATTCATTATTATTAATTTTTTCTGACTAGCAGTAAACTGACAACAATTTCACATTC
>NW_027111602.1:1180929-1183231 GCF_000696795.3 Halyomorpha halys
ATATATATATTTTCAAATGACAGTATTGGATAGTTTATTTCAGGTCTACTTTATAGCCCAGTCATCTAGGGACCAGAAAGGGATGTCAAAGGTAAGATTTGAAAACTTGAGTTTTTGAGATTCTAATTACAAATTTCAATAATGGAACCCTTCATTTTTCCCAGAAATCAAATTCAATAAAGCTTCAAAAATTAAATTCTTTTTTTTTCTCCCATAGTATGAAAACCATGCATTTGTTAAAATCAACTTCCAATAAATTAAGAAAGAGTAAATTCTTAACATTTTTTTTTTCTTTTTTATTTTTAAAGGTTCTGATTTTGAATTTCAACTTTGTAACCTCAATTTTTTTTCTGAGATCTTGTAATGGTCTCCAGTTGGCTGGACTATATTCCGTCACATGATTTCACCCATGCTTAATACAAAATGATGTGACAGAGCAATAAAATCTTTTCAATCAAAAATGTAAGTAATTTCCTCTTTTTAATGTGGTATAAAATAATACATAGAAAAATACATGATTTACAAGTTATCAGGAAAAATTAAAATATTACTTTTGATTTTTTTTTTTAACTTTCCAGAAATAATTTAAGTTGATAAAAATTAAATCCTTAATCAGTACTCTAAAAAATATAAATGAGCATATTTTCTAGACTTTTCCAAAACTTTCCTACAAGATTTCTTTTGGGTTCTCATTTGACTTAACCCCATTAAGAACATGCAGTCACTCCTAAGATATTCGCTGGAAAAAAAGTTTTCTTCCTCTTCTTCATTGGCGCTCCAGCTTGATGTAGGCCTTGTTCTCACAAAGGTTTTGTCAGGTGTTTCAGTCCTATGCACTCATTTTCCAATCCCTAGCAATGTCCTTGGCATCCTGCGTCACACAATCTGTACATCTCACTTTTGGCCATCCTCTACCTCTGTCTCAGTGAAGATTTCCATCTAGAATTCGTTTTGAGGTGTTGTCCAGATAATGTGCCCAAAAAGAATTAGACAGTAAAAATTTGGAGAATTTATTCCTGTTAAATTTAATATATTTTGAGGTTGCTAAAGAAATCTATGTTTTTCGGTAGCAAATCTAAACATTTTTAATACTTCTAGGGAATACTTGAGGTCACAAATCAGCACCAAACATAACAGCCAATTTTCAGACCTCAAAACTTTTCATATAACATATCATAGAACCGCACTGTTACTAAATCATAATAAAAAAAACCCCAACAAAAATGTTTCTGCAAAAAACTTCATAATACAATAAAATCTCTCTAAAACATGTTACCTATATGAAACCTAATAGAGAATTGGCAATAGATATCGATGGTAAACTTCACAGACTTTCAGAGAAGTGCATATTTAATGTTACTGAGTAAAAAATGATAGATTCAACCCCATTCTGTAATTCCCAATTAATTAATTCTCTTTGTTTTTTTATATTACTTTTATTATATACCATTTTTTGGTAACATTCAAAACATTGTAGTAGACCTAAATTAAGTTTGTTAACAGTTTTTTCAACAATCAGTAAAATGCACCAAAAAATGTTAGAAATTCATTAGAACTTTTTTTTTCAAGGATTTTCATAAACTGGTTAAGGTCGTCAGTTCCTCGTTTCTGACTCTCGTCAGAACTCATCAAGTAATGAATGCTGACAAAGACCGGTTTTAAAATTAGGAACATCTATCTAGTCTTTCTCCAACCTTTATTTCGTTTTTGTTGACATTCACTAGAATTTTAAATTCATTATTCTGAAATTTTATATATATCACATATTTATATAACTCATATATCGCATATTATGCAAACCTGTAATATATTAATAACCTATTGGACTAACAGTTTAAAACGCTACTTGTAATATTTGTTTATCCAGTTGTAGTAATATTGTATCTTGGTATTTAGTTATACATTTTTTCTCGGACAATCGTTCCACAGTCGAATCGCCTCCCGAATTCCACTTCTCCTTTAATGGTTAAGAGACACAGTATAATTTGTAATCTCCGCCATCTTTCTGCTTTAATTTAAATTTCTAATCACGGAATTGTAATTTTGAGGCCTATATCAAACCTGCCAAGTCCAAATTACCTTTTCATCCAAAAAATTAGCCTTGAAAATAACAAAATTAAAAATCTAATGGCGGCCGCATACTAATCCTGAACTACTAATCTTGAAGATTTGCCACATTGTTGCATGCATGTGTTAGACTGTGCACCACAGCTCTTAAGGATTAGTAAACATCCAATCACCATACTTGGAATTTTTATAGGCACAATTTTAAAACGAATTGCTTTATTTCGAACGAATGTGG
>NW_027111602.1:1183286-1202390 GCF_000696795.3 Halyomorpha halys
TATAAACTCCCTAACCACCCAAACCCACTAGTTTCTAACCTTGCTTCCTCTTCCATTCCTGGCAATCCTCCGAGGCGCCTGAAAAGAAGATGGCCTCGCGACCTTATATTGTAAAATGTTTTTAGAGTTCTACAACTGGGTAGTTTCTCTACATGCTGTATCATTAAGATCTTACTTCAAATTTGCATGCTGTATTTTTTATACAGTTGTAAATATCAATAAATAAATAAACTTATTGGGTTACTAGAAATTTGATCAAAAACATTAGTTCTGTCTCCCGGTGTGGATCCTGGAACATTCTGTCGTTTTCTACAGAACCGAAATTTTTTCACCATAGCATACTTGTATGGCAAAAACAAATTTGTGGCACACGTCTTGTGCTAAAAAATGTTGCGGAACTCTTTTCGAGCTAAAAAAAAATCCTGCTCATTTATCCTTAGAGAGGTTGAATATGTAGGAAAAGAAGCAAAAGCAGTGGAAATTAAATGCTAAATTTTTTTTTTTTTTTTTTTTTTTTTTTCCACCCCAATGTACTACGGCATTCTGTTAGGGGACCACTATTCTACAGGCCAGAAAAATCATTTTACTCTTGGGTATTATGAGAGAAGGGTTCATTATAATTTCCTCATAAATTATAATCGAGGCCCTATCCTGACGATACTTGCTCAAAATTTTAATTATACTTAATATGAAATTTTAATCGGTTTTACAATCAAAAAGTACTTTCATGAAAATATTCATTCTTTTGGCACTAGCAAACGAAACAGCATTTGTCAACATAAGAAAATGTATACCCCATAACGGTTTCCTTTATGCACTAGTTTCATCAATAAATCCTGAATAATTAAATTATTAAAAGAAATTAATAAACAGAATTGATTCTAAGCTTCAATTATATAATTGATTAACTATTCTCAGGTGAAAACTATTGCTTTTCTTGAAGAGGAAATGCTGAATGTTCGTCTATCAATCAAAGTAACTAACTATTGACATCCGAAAAAGTTGTGTTAAACAATGATATTTCCATATAATGTGACAAGAGAGGTTCTGTATTTTTGGCTTTCCCACAGCGCTGTAGCAAGTGGGCCGAACAATGCACTGCAATCCCTTGGGAACCCGATAATTAAACAGAAACGTTAAACGTTGCGTAAAGCATTCTCTGGGTCAGGCATATCTTCTATCTCTTTTATTTCTACACCTCCTTTATTTTCCTTCTATCTCGCTGTGTCAATTGTCCCTGGCTCCTTCCACTCTTCATTGTCTGCCCATTGAGTTTCAGTACTGCTGAGAAGAAATTACTTAGTAATGTAGTCAGTTTGTCCATGTTTTACTACAAGACATGGACTAGTCTAATAATTCTTGTAGGTCAGAACCTGAAAACAGCTCTCTTCTAGAAGATTTTTATGAAATTTGAATGCGTTTATTTTTTGAAATTTGAATTCAATTTTGAATTTAATCTGAGCCATTCTCGTGGCAAAGATATTCGCCATCACGTCCAAAACTAATGGGCAAAAGTATAATATAAATAAATATATACAGTTTATATACAGCCAGTCATAGATTGATGGGTACGCTGTGTATTTTAGCAACCCAATGTAGTTGGGCAGCATGGCCAAATAAAACATTTCTTGCTATATTCGTTCTAATTGAGTAATAAGTTGAGATTTTTGACAATTCGTAGGCTTGTTATTTCTTTTCCGCTTATTATATCAATAAAGACACAAGAAAATTACAATGCCATTTGAAATATTTAATCAGATTTCGGACAACTCTTGGGTTTGGAGGTTAAAAACCAGATTGTCTAATTGGCAGTGAAAAAATCGATTCTTGAGATTTCGGAGAAATGTTTGAGGAAAATATAGCCGTAAAATAAAGGGTACAGTCAGAGTAATAATGAACACAAATAAGTGAGAGGCATTTTATTTATGCCGAAGTTTCGGCCTACAAAAAAGATTGCAAGTATTATACATTGAAAAAACAAAGAAACAGTGTAACAAGAAATTAATAAGATAACAAATCATAGTAGAAGGGGATAAAATATAATATTTTAAAGGAAAGAATTTATACAAAAATATAGAAATCATTGAAAATATTTAGAAAAGAAAAAAATAATAATAAAACGAAATGTGCCCTATATAAATATTGAAAAATTAAAAATAAAATGAAAAATGTGCGAAAATAAATAATGTACATCATGCAATGAGAAGCATCAAAATATATAGGTAAACTTAATTAAATAAAGAAATGATATCTAAAGTTATATAAGTCAGAAGGGGGTAATTAGTAAAACTAAAAAAATGAGACTTTATGTGCTAAAATAAATAACGTACGCAACCATCTTTTCCCTATATTAGATTTACGATTAACAATAATATCATTGAAGAAATATATTGAACTCAATGTTTTATAATAGTGTGCATTAAAAGTTAATAAATAAGTGAACTTTTCCAGTAATCTTTAAAAACAGTTTCAATCGACAGAACCACACTAGGAATTCACTGGGCTGACAGTAAAAATGGAGATCTTTTTCATACCGAAACTAACAGTCTCAAAAGGGCATTGGTAACAAAGTGAATGTGTGTATTATTAGCTATTGTGAATCCCAGAAAATGTGTGTCAATAGTATATAGTAGTATATAATAATAAGATAAAAAACATTTCGTGACATTTGATGTCATCAGATCAAACCCTTCATCCTGTGATATCGTCCAACAATAAATAACTAATCAAGTAGCTCATTTAGCTAGTCAAAAACCATATCTGTTAAAATCTCTTGTCTTGAATTCTTCTTGAAAAGAAAAAAAATTGAATATTTGAATAGTGTAAACAGATAAATGTATCGAAACTAAGGAAGGAACAAGTATCACTGTTTCAGGTGGGGAAAGAAAGAAGAAATCAATCAAAGAAGAAAGAAAATAAGGCGATTATAAAAATCAGTAATAGAAGAAAATGTATAATGTAAGATTATAAGAAGATAGAATGTAATAATGTAATATCTTCATACGAATAGACTACAGCCCTTGACCTCTGTAGATTATCATCACTAATATCTAAAGTTCAGAGTTCGGCTAATGGCATAAGTAATGATAAATCGATGGATGGGCGGGTGCATCGCTATGAACACAGGTTAATAACATGAAATGTTTCACACTCTACTTGACAGAAGTGAAACAGTAACTAGTCGAATAGTACCTCACACAAACTTTGTAAAAGTACCAAGTTATCATAAACATCATCAGATTATTATGAAACTAAATTGATAACATTAGTAAAATGTTTAGAGAACAATTCAAGATTCGAGAAGAAAAAATCGACGGTATTCAAGTTTTCATAAAACTTTTCATAAACTTTCATCTATTATTGACAAAAAGAACCATTGGATTTATAAATACAAACGTTTTTGGGAATATATTATTACTTAATTAAAAATTTATTTGTGCGTTGACTTTCAGTGATTAATATTTGTTGCAGCCTTATCAGCTAGGGCATAGTAAGCGGCCTCGGATGGTGGTAACCTCAGGTGTCCAAGCTCTTAAAATGTCTCCACGATTCGTGACGATATTTTATAAATGTTTTAAAAAAATCTCCATAAAAATACTCAAACAAATTTAAATAAAATGTGATAAATTTATGACCTCTTTAACTTTTACAATTTTTTTTAACTTTTATTTTAAAGAAAGCTCCGAAAATTTATTCATTCTGGTCGTCCGTTTGTTTTGAATCACCTCGGCTCTTCTGTTGTGAATAGTCTAAAGTTAAGATTAATTGAAAATCGATTATGTACGAACTAGTATATTAGATTAATTTATACACTAAATTACTACATATCTAAATTATACTATAAGGCACTTGAAATGCTCAATATTTCTCACTTCTTTTAATTTTATTAATTGATAAACATTACAATCCTCAGTAATTTTTAAAGTGGCACAATGGACCACATTTATATCACAACTATAAAAAAATAAATAAAATATCTATAAATAAATTTTAAAAAATAACAGAAGATCAGAGTTAGAATGTGCATGAATATAGAGGAATGAAAATAAAATAAGTAAAAGTAAAATTTCGGACCATCATGGCTTTTTATTCGTTAGATTAGAAATAATTAATTATTGCATAAATATTTACTGAAAAACATACCTTCCCAGCCATTTCCGGTATACTGATTGGTTGTCAACCTTTTTGCAGCAAGGGACTGCAAAGGTCGATAATCATTTCGTTGGTCGACCACGAAATTTCATCCCACTTAGGCAGGATTTGAACTGGCGCCACTTCCTTTTGCTAAAAAGGAACTTAGTTGTTAAGGTAGCTCCTAAACATTATCACCCGTTTTCATCAAATATTTTGGGGAAATATTACTCTTTTTGTAACTAATCTATTAAGTTAGATAGATAAGTAATGATTCCTTTTATATCAATGACGAATTCAAAGATTTATTGCTGGCAGAGGTCTCAAAATTTGATTGCTCCTTTTTTTTCGGTTAGTAAGTCGGTTTTATCCTTTCCAATGACAGTGAGTGAACTTTCACCTATTATTAGTGGTGAGTCTCATTTTGGCCGATGATGACCTAAAAATGAAACCGGTAGTTTCCACACTGATTACAAAAACTGATAAAAAATCGAAATCTCTGTCAACAATTGAAACATTTTAAGGTCCCCCCATCGAAATATTTATCAGATAATTAATAAATTATTTTTGGAAGATATATTGCACATAAGTAATTATGAAATTTTTTTCCGTAATGTAGTTGTGAAAACTTTAATATAGTCAAAATTGTAGGGCAATTTAAGACTTGTTCCTCCTTCCCTCCTAGAAATGGTTGTAGCAACGCCCCTGTCTTTAGCCACCGAATTCTTCAATCGTCTGTAAATTATTCTATCTTCTGCGAGTTCAGACCCACCTTGGTTCCCTGGTTCAGTGTTCTGGTAGTTCGTCCATGAAGTCTCATGAGATGAACTCGCACGAAATGAATGCTTTGAGATCATATATCTTGTAGTTCCCTGAATTACTTTTCAGACGCTGAATCTGATAAGGCATCTAGAGCGAAATTTTATTTTTAGGTTAAGTAAAAAGTATTTTTTTCTGCTTTTTCGTTAGTAAAATTAATTCCATTAGTAAAATAAGGTAATATTTTAAGATAATACTTATTTCAACAAATATTCCTTTAAATACCCATAAAAAGCAAGTGACTTTTGCTTGGAGGAAGGAGGTGAAAGAAGAGGCAAATTCAAGCCTTCTCTCCCCAAACCATGGGAAATATTCTAGTTCCGGGCCAGTTATACTATTTGTTTCCTCTTCTCATACGTCTCAACACTTCTCTCTCAAAGCTATCGATTTTTTTCAACTGATCTTAGTCTTAGGGTCCAAGTTTAATTCCTATACCCTTTGTCAGTCCCCATGATTCAACTCTCACAAAATACGCCCTGAGGTGAATAGGAGGCTCCTACCCATTTCATATCATCATTTCCCCAAAACACAACACACAAATTATGTGCCTCTTCTTAAAAACTACTTAGTTGTTTTTATTATGGTTTCTTATACTTTAGGTATAATAATCCTTAATGCAACTCGTTTTGTCAACGCAATTTGTCCGAAGAAAGACAGTCGAATATGTGGATAAAATTCATTGTTATTTTCCCCCCTATTACACTACATACAGGAAAAAAAACATGAGTAATTCGCTTATATCTTTGGTTAAGGATATCGATTCCTTTTTTTTACGTAAATCGGAAAGATGTAAATCTGTAAAGAAATACAGGGAAGAAATACAAATGACTTTGTTAAACTAGCTTGTCAAGTGTATTTTTGAAAACGAAATGGTCGGCGGAATAAATATTTGCATCAATTGTCTAAAGTAATTTTTTTTTTCAAATTGTGTACGAGTAGTGTTTTTTATTTTAAAAAACAATTTCATTCTCATCTTAAACATGAAAAAAAACTTTTAGGCGTCTTAATTATTTGTTTTGCCATGATGCTACCTACCAATTGTTTATCCAATACATGCAATTTATTTATTTCTACTTTTTTCTCCTTGTTAAATCGTTTGATTCAGAAACCTGCTAAGTATACCTTTCTTTAGTATACATACTTTCATAATCGTGTTCGAAAAAGTCTTTTATCTTTTATAATAATTTAGATTTTTCTTTAAAATTTATTAAATTATAGCGTTTATTACAAATTTTAATAACATATTTAAAATTTTTGAGTTAACGGAACCTGTATTAAAATTTGTTTTTATTACGAAAAATTACGTTTTTAAAGTCTACTTCCTATTATTTGGTTGTAATATTCTGATTTTTAATAAGCGATTACGGTATGGTAACCACCGAATAAATATTTGCATCAATTGTCTAAAGTAATTTTTTTTTTCAAATTGTGTACGAGTAGTGTTTTTTATTTTAAAAAACAATTTCATTCTCATCTTAAACATGAAAAAAAACTTTTAGGCGTCTTAATTATTTGTTTTGCCATGATGCTACCTACCAATTGTTTATCCAATACATGCAATTTATTTATTTCTACTTTTTTCTCCTTGTTAAATCGTTTGATTCAGAAACCTGCTAAGTATACCTTTCTTTAGTATACATACTTTCATAATCGTGTTCGAAAAAGTCTTTTATCTTTTATAATAATTTAGATTTTTCTTTAAAATTTATTAAATTATAGCGTTTATTACAAATTTTAATAACATATTTAAAATTTTTGAGTTAACGGAACCTGTATTAAAATTTGTTTTTATTACGAAAAATTACGTTTTTAAAGTCTACTTCCTATTATTTGGTTGTAATATTCTGATTTTTAATAAGCGATTACGGTATGGTAACCACAAATATATTTTATTTAAATAAAAATGATACTCTGATGCATGAAAATAAAATATCATTTTTTTTTATATCTTTATAATTTTTTATTCGCTCCTGTAAATCTATTACAACCAACTAATCAGCTGTACTACTCTGGCATGGCATGGGTTGGCATGAGGGAGACAGCACCCAGTGTTGCATCCTCCTGACATTAAGTAAATTATTTGATTACACTAGGAGATTCCTCATCCAATTTCTCTTCATCGTACGCCGAGTTATGTCAGGGATATGAATTGTCGTCCAAATTTATTGAAATGCCCATGTAGTGTATTGTGAAACCTTTTGTAAGTCATAGAGTTATTAATTTGAATCAGTGATTTCAACTTATGGGTCTAATAATATTCGCCTAACATCTGTCTACACAAGTGGTTCCTAGCCCATAAAAGACTGCGGACCACTAAGCCGGCAATTAAACTATGTACCCACGACTTATGGGAAATAGGCATCTCCACTTGTATTTTTAGTTAACCACCTAAGCATCAGCAAAGATAATTTACAAAATACTACAATAAATCTTGACAAATATATCTGTATCGGATCCTTCTGCGGCTCTTCCACCCAACCTATGGTCCGCGGTTAGGAATAACAGGTTTGCTTAAACAAAAGTAGAAAATTTAAGATCAAAACGTACATTTTACCATCTCAGTTTCAATACTCTATACCTTTCACTCTTGCTATCGTTTCTAATCATTCTATAAATGCCTGAAAATTTTATTTTTTTTTTTTACGATTTAACTTCCTGAAAAAATAGGTAGGAAAAATGAGCACTGGCACAGTATGTTTATTTTCTAAGGGGCAAACATATATAATATACAAAAAAATAGAATAATTAAATAAATTTTCTCATCAATATTTTAAAAAATTTTAATTTAAAATTTTTATTTAATTATATATTTATATATCATTTAAAGTACTGAATATTTTATATTATCTTATATTATTACAATTCTGAAATAAATGTTAAATTTCTGATATTGTATATCCTATTTAGGTTTTTCAGTGATTCTGTACTATTAATAAAGGAAATTACGGCTCTAGACTCGAGTTATCATCGACCAATTTCCATTGAATGGAACTATAAATAGATTTTTAGAATTATCAGAGTCATTATCCAATACATTAATATCGGGAGGAACAATTACCTGTAACGATCATTCAAAGCAATAATGCTCTCATGTATTTTCAATGAAAACATGAGTTTTAGGCACTATAAACACTTCGAATATGCAGCGAAATAGGGTGTGTATGTAATTAGTTTTTATATATTTAAATTATTTACTAAAAAACCTGTAAAAAAAAGTAATATTTTTGTAATAAATATTTAATGAGGTGTCATAGTAGGAAAAAAATTAAAACAATCTTCGTTGATCGTATGGAACTATAAGAATTATTACTTAGATTATTAAAATAAAAAATATTTAAGCTTTTTATTACGGGAAAACACATTTTTACGTAAATAAAAGACATTCCAAATTCAAAAATTTGCATTGCATGGAGCCGTCCGTAGTTCAGGTGGTTAGGCGCAGATCTATAAATCTGAGATTGATGCAGCGGCGGTTCGAATTCGGCCTGGGGCGTTGAATTTTTTCATTAAGTGGTGGTCCCACAAAATTAAAAATTCCTCTTCTTCTTCGTTTAGTGGCACAATAGGCGAATGGAGCTTCCCTCGGCATGTTCAACATATTGCCACCAACCATCTTTCAATATCTACTGTAAGGGTAACTGGGATCCTCAGTAGTCGCAGATCCCGCCTCACAGCATCCCTCCATAGGCCCTTCGTCCTACCACGTTGCTGCACACCAACCGGAACGTAACTGTACAGTTGCTTTCGTTTCATACTTCATCGGTAATACATCTTTACCTTTCTGATTGAAGTTCCTCTTATAGAACTACCACTAGCCAACTTAAGAATAATCACAAGCTCTACGTAAAATACAACACAAAACACCACAATAGTAATAATTCTTATCAGAACTCTTTTTTATGAATGTAAACTCTTAATAACAACTTACTTTTTACAGTTTTGTGTAAAAAGGTATATACAATTTTTTTAAGACTTTTTTTTGTAAACTTTATGAAGTTGGAAAAAACAATAATTAATAGAAAATTAAATAAAATAGACAATACTTTTTTTAGCAAATAATAATTATTGTTATTTTAAAGTACTATTTAATAATAAAACGAAACATTTGTAAAAAAGAAATAATTGCAGAAATATTACAATGGTGTGGAAAAACGGTCCAGTAAGTGTTGTGTAACAATGTATTCCCAAGGTTTGAGAGTAGGAGTTTTTGTAATGGAAAAGGAAAAGTAAGAGAAAACTTGGTGACACTGAAGTGATTATTCTTCCTGCATCTGGTCAGAGAATGAGATGCTCCCCGAACATATGAATTGTTATTCTAAAGTTGGATAAAAGTAAATAGTTAATGAGTTTATCCCACACTTTCCAAATTATCAATGGATAATTAAAGTAAAAAGGAATACGTCCTTGATCGATCTTAATCCGCCACTTGGTCAAGTTCATGGCTAGCAATGGAGTATATGCTACACTGATTACCATTTACGATTAATTAATACAAGACCTATTAAAAAATTAAAATTTTGATAAAAATATAATTCTTATCATAAAAAAAAAAAAATCATATTGATATCTAATAACATAATGATATGAATGTGAATATACAGTTTTTATATCAATTTTAATCTATATTGTCTCCTTTAACCCGTAGGGTCATTAGATTTTTAAATGTTTTATATATTTTAAATCCGACTGTAATATTAATAACTCATTTAAAATTCAATAAGGAGGTTACTTTCTCTTAGTTGTTTAGTTGGGCCTTGTTATGGCAGTGTTGTTCAAATGTACCGTAGAAGGAGTGACTTTTAATTCATTTCAGACTGGAATGAATTTAAATTTCCTACTCAAACTGGAAAAGCTTGGTAACTGTAAGCTTATAGGTACTCACAAAAACCTTACAACAAATAAACACAGTGGCACATTTTGCTTTGCGACAAGTTGAGAGTTTTCGTAAACAGTGGCATATTTGAACCTGAACTTGTTCTGAACATTACGATTTTTGAGGTGAAGTCAACAGAAGTAACTTGCTGTGTATTGCAGGAATGTGAATGGAGCGTGGAATAAGTGAGATTGGTTGTTCTGTACTTAATGGAAAACAAATTTACAGTGAATAGTGGCTAGAAAAAAAATCAATTTTTTCAAACAGTTCACTTCAATTGTTAAAAAAATTAATACTAAAAGAAAACAAATTAAATTAATTAAAGAAGTAGAGTCTAATAGTATAAGAGCCGGGAAAAAAAGGCAGTTAGTTATTTCACCCCCATTCTTTATTACTTTAATGAAAAAAAAAATGTATTATTACTGGTAAAAATTGATGAGCCTACCTACTATAGGTCGGAGGAATAAAAAATGGCGGCTGTTTTAAAACGTTAAAAACATTAATTTTTCATTCGGAGCTCTATATCTTTAAAACTACCAACAACACTAGAAAATCTAAAAGAACATTAATTAAAGAAGAGTAAATTTGCTGAAATATTAGCTTTAATAGAGCTATTTATGTCCAATAGTTCTCGAGATATAGCTTTTTAAAAAGCAACATTTCATAAAAATGTACTGAAATGTCACTAGTTAGTTAATTTATTTTGAGAAATCTATATCTCAGGAACTATGTGACGTACAGATGTCTATTAGCAATCACATTAAAGCTAGTTTAATGTACTATAAAGTAGTTTATGACCTTTACCTTCGTAGAAATAGTAGTTTTCATGATATTTGCTAAAATAAATTAATTTATAGTTGTTCGGACAATAGGTTTGATTTATGAAAAACTTTATTTTAGAAACCATAAGACATACAGGTGTCTGCCAGCACTTAAATTAAAGATAGTTAAATCTTAGCTAAACTAGTTAAAACGTTCATCTTTATAGGAGTAGTAGTTTTTATGATATTTGACAAAATATATTCACAAAATGTTAATTTTTAGTTGTTAGGATAAAATGTTTGAATTTAGAAAAAATATATCTCTGGAACCATAAGACGTAAATATGTCATCCAGCACTCAAAATAAAGGTACTTAACTTACTATAAATAAGTTTATGACATATATCTTTGTAGGTGTCGTAGTTTTTATGATATTCGCATATCAATATAAATTTTACCCATGAAAATTTGTCCAAACAACTATAAATCAATTTCTTCTAGCGAATATCATGAAAACTACTACTCCTACGAAGATAAACGTCATAAACTATCTTTAATTTGAGTGCTAATAGACATCTGTACGTCTTATGGTTTTTGAGATATAGATTTCTCAAAATAAATTTACTTACTACTGATCTTTCAATAAATTCTTTTTTGAAATGTTACTTTTTAAAAAGCTATATCTAAAATACTATAAAATATATATAGCCCTAGTAGGGCTCATATTTTAGCAAATTTACTATTAAATGATTACTACTTTAAATGATGTTCTCTTAGATTTTCTAGTGTTGTGTAGTTTTAAAGATATAGAGCTCCGAATGAAAAATCATTTTTGGATAACATTTTGAGACAGCGGCCTTTTTTTGTTCCCCCTTCCTATACTTGGCAGACTCATCAATTTCGACTAGTAATTATACGTAATTTTCATTAAATTAGTCAAAAATTGGAGTAAAATAACTGCCTTTTTCTCCTCATGGGCTCGTACTATAATGTTACCACTACAAAGCGTGGTATTAGAATTATGAATTTGGCTCGTGCGTACTCAAAAAATCGTTCTTTGGCTCAAAGAAAAATTCAAGATTTTTATTTAATAAATTACAATCATATCCCGAAATTTTACTTATCATTATATAATGGCCTGAAAATTTTAATTTTTTTTTCTTACTAATTAAGTACTGGCACTACATGTTTATTTTCTAAGAGGCAAACATAGATAATATAGAAAAAAATAGAAGAATTAAATAAATTTTGTCGTTAATATTTGAAAAATTATTTAATTGTATATATTTACATATCATTTAAAATACTGAATATTTTAGTCATATATTATTACAATCCTGAAATAGATGTTAAATTTCTGATATAATTAAATATTTCTTTTTACTTCTATTAATAAAGGAAATGACGGCTCTAAACTTGAGTTATCATCGACCAATGTCCATTGAATGGAGCTATATTTTTTTTAATTTTCAAACCTCTTTATTTTTATATATGGTTACAGAATACAATTAAATATAATTAAAAATACAAATTGCCTGGATGATGACTTTCTCATTTCTCAGAGCCGATGCTATGGAGCTATAAATAGATTTTTAGAATTATCAGAGTCATTATTCAATACATTAATGTCGGGAGGAACAATTACCTGTAATGGTCATTCAAAGCAATAATTCTCTCGTGTATTTACAATAGGAACATGAATTTTAGGCACTATAAACACTACAAATATGCAGCTAAATAGGGCGTGTATATAATTATTTTTTATATATTTAAATTATTTACTAAAAAAACCTAATATCGAAACAAATAAAAAAAAAAAAAGTAATATTTTTTAAATATTTAATGAGGTGTCATAGTAAGAAAAAAATTAAAACAATCTTCATTAACCGTATGAAACTATAATAATTATTATTTAGATTATTAAAATTTAAAAAAAAATCTTTAAACTGTTTATGATAGGAAAACAAATTTTTACATAAATAAAAGACATTCCAAATTTTAAAATTTGCATTGCATGGGGCCGTCCGTAGTTCAGGTGGTTAGGCGCAGGTCTATCAATCTGAGATTGATGCAGCGCAGTTTTGAATCCGGCCTGGATTGTTGACTTTTTTCATTGATTGGCGGTCCCACAAATCTAAAAACTCCTCACCATAGTAAGACTAGGTTGGTCACCTGTAGATAACCCCACGCATGTCAAAACGCTGTATAGGACGTCATGTTTATTTCATCTCTTTCAATGGATATAGTCAGTACAGTATATGCTCCTATTCTGTTTACAACACTTTTATTTTTCTTTCCACACATATACTTATTACGATTACATATTATATATTCGGACAGCTCTTTAAAGTACGGATTATTTTGTTGGTTAGGAGAGAGGTTATCAAACGTTTTACCTATCGTACACTTCAATTATAAAACAAAATCCATAACACTCATATTGATATAACTTTTAAGTAATTTAACTTTTTTTTTTTCGTTTATTCTATTTTGTTAACGTACGTTATAAAACTTCCTTGGTCAACAAGGAATCAAATTTTCGAATTTGGAATGTACTCTTTTTTTCTTATACTTATGAAAAATATTTTTTCCTGTAATAAATAATTTAAAGATTAATTTTTTATTTTAATAATCTAAACAATTATTATAATAGTTTCATACGATCAACAAAGATTGTTTTAATTTTTTTTCTTACTATCTAATAAAAAATTTATTATAATAATATTCGGAAATATTACTGATCTTTTTTTTATTTATTTCCATATAAGGTATTATTTGTAAACTCATCAACTTTTTATATTAATTTCAATTAACTTTTTATTTTGATAAATAGAACAACACAAAATAGAAATAAACAAAATTTAAAATTTGAATTATAATCAAAACCATTCAGTTATTGATTTTTTCTATGTCGTATAAGTATATTAAAATTTCATTAAAACATTCTAGTGACCCACAAGGATACTTAACCTCTTTGGGAACAACTGGTTTAGAAGATGATGATGATGATGATGATGATGAAAGGGCTGTCAAGATGAACCATAGTAGTGAAGTATAATTTAAAGATTAAATATGAATGAATATACAGAATATCATCAAGTTTTATTGTATAACAATCAGTGATGTAGCCAAGATTTCGTGTCAGAAAATTCCATACAAGGATTATTATTATACCTTTTGAATGAGGTGTAGATAGTTGACCATAGATTACTGATTGGAGAGGTTTGTCGGGGGGTGCGGTTAGCAAAGAACAACATAAATAAACAAAACAATATTTATTTATTTTATGCCGACGTTTCGACATGAGTTTCAGGTCTTCATCAGGGCTATACAACAAAGAGATAACACCAACATTTGGTGAAACATAAAATTGAAAAGGAATTAAACAAAATATTGAATGGAATCATAAATGATAAAAAATTTGATAATTGATAATTGAATAGTAAAAAAATTGATTGATAATCGTGGAATTAGATGGTACTTGATATGGTGATTGAAAACAGTGAAAGATGAAATATAATATTATGTAGGTAAGAAGATGTGTATAATATAAAATATGTAAGTTATGTTTAAAAAAACTGAAAAAACAAATTTGAATCTACAAATTGTCCAATATGACAGAAAATGAAATATAGTGAGTGAGTGACTTATATCTGAATTACAGTGTGAGTATTAACTTATATATTTATACATAAAACTATAAATATAAATATAAATATATGTTTGTTCATTTATTGTTTACAGATAGGAATAGCAGAAAGTATTTTATAATTTGGGTTAGAGCTCCGAACTTGGTGAATTTCCCGATTTGGCTCCCTACCTCATCCATGTTGACGCATAGTGACTGCTACCAGTGAACGGGTATTTTGGACAAAAATCAATTTATTGTGAATTCGGTTATAAAATGCTATCCTGATCGTGATCATACCCCTCATGAAGGATTGGAAAGTATTTGGTAAATATTATTAAAAAAAACAAAATAGAAAACAGTGGAATTTTAGAAATTCAATGAGCGCAAATGATATGAATAATGTTACAGTGGGTTACTTATTCATCAAATAAGACCAACATTGATTAGTTATTTTATTAAAAAACTATGGTTGATTGTTAGAGGTCCAGATTGGTCCTTACACTAAAATACTGATAAGTGCTTACGTACGGGTCAGAAACCAAGTCCTTCTCAAAATCCAATGAAAGGGATCTTCTGGCATTTGAAAAAGATTATGAGACGCATTTACGGCCCAGTAAACGATAATTCAAAATGGAGAAGACACATAACAGTAAAGTGCCGTGTTAAACTATCTTGTAAGAATCGTCAAGTACAGTAGGTTGCGCTAGGCAGTCCATGCTGTGAGGGTGGGTCCCCATGAGATCTCAAAGAATCAACGAAGAAATCTATGACACCAGAACGAGAGGCTGTTTGAACTTGGGATGTGAAATAAATTGTAAAGAATGAACTAATTTCCTCAGAAGGAATGAATTTCTGAATTTTGGCCATGGTATTACCTCACAAACAAATGTAAACAAGGTGATAATGGTAGGAATCAATAGTCTACCAATTAGTTTAAAATCTTCCATAGGGGCTAACACAACGAAATATAATATGTAGGGGATAGACTATATGTGAATTATAAAGAGATGGTCAGGACTGCAGTTAATTATTCATTCTTGAACGATGAACACCTCTACAACAGTCCTGATGAAGACCTACATTGTGAATCGAAATGTTGGCAATAAATAAATAGTAGAAAACTACTGGTTCTACTTGATCCTAGCCTTGACCATCTACTTAAAATTTTTATTTAATTACTTCTTTTTTTTTGTCTATTGACGATACATCTTCGATCCACTTCCTTCATGTCTAGAAAAAATTATTAGATTAGTTTATTCGATATACAGGGTTTCCCGTAAATGGTGCACAATATTTAAGGAGATTGCAGAATTCAAGAGCAACAAAAGAGTTCATATGGACCATGATCTGATATTCCGGGAAAAAAATAAACTTGTTCATAACAATAATTTTTTTTTGTTTATTTTAAGCGTCACTTTTATTTATTGATTTGGAAGTGGTAATTAAAAAAACCTTTTCAAGTTAGGTAATTCTGGCATATTGGTCTAGACAAATAGACAAAATGTTCTTCAAAATCAAGTAAAATTGGTCTTTGTTATAACTATTCCAAGGTGACTTTCAAGCTACTAACAGGAGGAAGTGCTTCTAAGAGTGTTAGAGAAGATTTTATAGGTTCATGGAAACAGAGAAATTCAATGCCTCGGCAGTTTAGCAATCAAGTATAAGGTTCGCCTTTTTGACTTCACTTTGTCTGTCAGCTTATTCCTTCCATTATATTAATTTCATCAATACTTCCTTCAAAACTTTATTAGACCATATCAAAACTTAGAGGTTATATAACAGTTTTTGGAATTCCTCCCTACCTACTTTGGTTTAATACAGTGGGTCTGTACAGCCTACAGCTTTGTTATTCCTAAGTTTATCTATTGTTTATTGGATTTCTTCTTCGTCAGGGGGCGTCGTTCATACTCTGGTGATGTTAACTTCGACTTATCCTTTCAACTCGTTCTTCTGTGAGCAGTTTTCATTTAGCATGTGGTTACAGTGACTTTTGCAATCTTTTAATATTTGGTTTTTGTCACTAAACAATGATTTCCTTATAAGGACAGTGGTGAATGGCTTGCGGCCACCCTTTAGTGGAATAACCATCTTCGCTTGGAGTGGTGCTCATACCTCTGGATATTTTAGCTTTAGCAGCTTCTTTATATGCCTACAACTTACCATTGTCATCAAAAAATGTTCAATTCGCAGTTGATCTAATTGATTTTTGTTTAGTTTCATTATCTAATTTTTTAAATATTCATCTCTTTGATGGAGTTCTGTTGATTGGCCGTACTTCATACGTTCTTCTCGTTTTCTCGATTTAGTCCCATGTAAACATGAGAGCTCATCTGTTGAGGGGCTCGTAAAGAACGAGCAGATTGGGCCGACCGTAGCTCAGGTGGTTAGGCCTTAGTTTATCGGTCTGAGATCTGCGGGCTGCTCCGGTTCGAATCCGGCTTGGGGACGTGGACAATTTTCATTAAGTAGCGGTCCCACAAAATGAAAAACTTGACCCCCTCCATGGTTAGAATAGGTTGGTTACCTGTAGATAACTAGGCAAACATCACATTCGCTTTAGACAGTCTTAAAAAAAAAAGAACGAGCAGGTTCTGGAATATTTTCGTAAACATGTCCACTTTCAGTTCGTTTTCCCACGTGAAAAAAAATGTATCATTTTGAACTTTTTTTTTAATTTATAATTTTTTTATACAAAAAAGTATAATTACAGCTTTTTCCCTCTCACTAAGCTGAGAGAGTAACTTGTTCCGCACGACACGATATCCAAAAATAAGTACATCAGAGAGGCATGGCTGGTTCCCTGACGTGTTCTCTAAGCAACATGGAACGGAATCGTATCTTGACGTTTCGATCATCAGTTATATAAAACGGTATGAAAATAAATAAGTTTTAAGCAACTGCTGCGTGTTATTTTGAGCAATTAAAATGGTTAAACCATTGTCCCACCTGAACTATGACATTTTTTTTATAGTGGTAGCTCTCTTCTATAGGTAGTTTTATCAATGTTGGGCTAAGTTTTCTTACTTATTGACCTTAAATCCTTAGGAAACACAAATTTTTAGTTTTAGAAAATTATTACCCTCTCTATAAGAATTATTTTACTTGTTAAAAAAGAAGTTTTATTGTTTAAGTTTGGTTTTAGTTCAATTTCACGTGAATCATATAACTTCATCGTGTCATACAAGGTCGGATCTTTGTCTAGAGGAATTGACAAGGGCCTAACAAGGGGGTGGGAGGTGGCAGAAGTCCCACGGTAAGTCTATAAAGCCAGCCACCCTGTCAGAATACTGTCAGAGTACACATCGCTCATGGCACCGCCTACTCTTGTAAAGGTAAGATTATTTTGTTTGTTTATTTTTATGTATAAAATTAGTTCCGGTAATGATGAATTGTCTGAAGATATGCATCATCGAGAATGCTTTCAAACTAAAAATAAATATTTAGTTAACGGGGAGGTGGTATCGTATAATAATAGTGCGATAAGCATAACAATGGACTGAAGAAAGAGAATTTAAATCTTCTTTAGCTTATATATTATTCCATATCATAAAATATTTTCTTTTTATTTAATTTGCTTTTTAAATTAAATTATTTAGTTCTATCTTTTTTTTTAAATTATATAGAGAGTCCTTGTATTCTAAATTTTTTTTTTAAGCCAATGGACTTCCTTCCTAAATTGCATTATTAAAATTAATTGGTATTTGTTAAAATAACATAAAGTGTTAACGTTTCAATTCTCGTCATAAGATTATTTTTTCAGTAGCTTAGGTTCATATTAATATAAAATTGTTTAAATTGTCCAAAACAATTTTTTTTTTAAAAAATGAATGAGCAATATAGTATAAACATAATAAACAATATAATAGAAACAATCAAATTATCACTTTTTATCCTATTACCTTTTTTTAAATATAAAATGCAACATTTAATAAATGTTTTCCGTTGAATGTAATATTTTTTTTTAAATCTACTAATTGTCAATTTTTAACTAAGGTTCAGAAAAAAATCAGATGATTCGTAAAAAAGAAAAAAAGATAATCTTTTTCATAGCGCTTTCAACATTGAAAATTATAGTAAAAAAAAAAAAATAAATATAACATTTTTGTGATCATCTAAAACATATTCAGTATTCCAATACAAAGAGAATTTTCCTGAAGAACTTGACCCAACGAATGGATTTCACATGAGATATCATAGAGAGAAAAAAATTAAAAGATTTGAGCTGAAGGAATAAACAGAGGAGGAAACTTATTTCATTATTTGCCAGTGAAGAGTTAAACAAAAAATAATCAATATATAACAAACAAAAACAAAACAAGTGTGCACAAAAAACAAGGAGATCAGATTAGTTTTTACCATATCACCGTTATTCAGTGAAGTGTACTTCAAACTTCTAATGAAAGCTGAATTTCTACTCATGATTTATTAAGTTATATAGTTTAAGAGAGCAAAGGATCAGTAGAGTGTTAGGACTAAGATAACATCTAAAAAAATATATTTTTCGCTCAATTAATTATAAAGCATTTACAGTAGATTAATCGTTCTCCTGTTTAACTCCGTTTAACCGTTCTACTGCGTACACAGACATGACCGGTTAAGAATTAGATCTAGTTAAGCTGTACTGATTATGTTTATATTAGTGAGTGATGAGGTTAAATTTATTTTTCAAATATTTCTTTAGATAAGTGATTTAATTTAAGTGTGCAAACGATCATCTTTACATCTTTAATAATAGTCAGAAAGATTGTCCTTTGAGTTTTGTTTTACCGAACTTATTGTTTTCTTATCATTTTATTTTCATTGACAATAAAACGGAGAACCGGTATAGTGGGTTTGTAATGCAGTTAAATTGGGTAAAATCTAGAAAAATATGTTGGATTTAATAATAA
>NW_027111602.1:1202455-1226253 GCF_000696795.3 Halyomorpha halys
ATATTTCCACTCCGCTAAAGGTAGTTAAGGTATTAGCTAATTTAATTAGAATATCTCAGGAGAAAAAAAGGTATCGTTTCCTCCAAAACCAATAAGAGTAAGCAAAACCTCAGTTTTTTATATTCATTTAAAATATCATATTTAAATTATTGCAAGACAAATAATAGTTCCTTAAGCAAAATAGCCATTTTCAGAATTTAATATCAACTTTGTCAAAAAAATCCCATATTATAGGTAACAACTACTTGAATTGTTGTGAGTTAGTGGTCGATTTTAGTGCTTGCGTTTAAGAATATTTACTGTGAGACAGTTCAACAGTATTACGGAATGTTTTAGTGATTATTTAGTATATAATTTAAAATGTAGTATTGGGTATACATTATTTTACGTTTAATTTTTATCAAGAAGAATTGAATTTTTAGGACGTTCGTGGTTGTAACGTAGTCACTAATTCGGCCTCATTCTTCCATAAAGGTTGCAGTATCACGTTTTTAAGAAATAAGTTTGTGTTTTTACATAAGCATTGTCAAGTAAGGGACATATTTGGTGGCGCGATTCCTTCACAACCCGCGCTTCACTTCGAAAATGTTACTCGTTATTATGAGGCCATAAAATAAAATTTGTTTTCATAACTTAAAATACATAGTAGCTTTAACAAAATTTAGTTCAATTTAAATTCAAATCTATAACTTCATAAAAAATAAATATTGACATTTGACCTAAACTGTTCTCTCAAATCCAAATAGCACATTAAGGTTCAAGTTACAGTACATTCTTACAAACTACCGAACCCTTGACATTCATGGATTGTTAGTCGTCGTACAGATGTTCATTTTTGTTCTATTGGAAGATTTCAAAACATTTTTTTTTTTTCGTACCCTCCATTGAAATAATGAATATTTAGGTACAATGATGTCAGTTGAAGTGTGCTGCCTTCTTCTACCCATGGGTATTTTAAGGGGTTTGTTAGAAAAAGTACCTTCAAAACATTTTTTTTTTTTTTTTCTGACCTCCTAGAAAGATAAATGAATATATACAAAATGAAGAAAGGAATCTATATAAGTTGGCAAACTAATGCATCTTGCTTCAAAACATGAAAAGATGCATTTTATAAAGTACTGACACAATATTTTAAATTCTACGTTAGCAAAATATTTAAAATAAATCGAATTTTTCTACTTTAATTTTACAACAAAAAATGAATTCAGTTTTGAAAACAATAGGAGAAAAGTGTGGAATTATTCATAGATTTATAAGAAGTGCACTGATGAAATGAATAATAAAATATAGAAATAATTAAATATTACGAAATAAACATTATTTTTTTCCTATGTTGTATTAGAAATTATGGTGATTTGACAGTTTTAACATAAACACTATATCAGGAAGTTCGCTCGAGTTCCTGGACGGTTTCATGAAGATTCAGGTGGATCGGCCAAATGATGATTTTTATTCTTAATCAGACTTAATATACTGAGAGTTTTAAACTATTTGTATTAGTGGTATCAGTTGTAGCTATTGTGTAATTATAATTTGATAAATTCAAAATTGTTTTTGCGTGATCACTTCCAATAATGATATATGAAAAATATTATTTTTCCCTTATTAACTTTCCTTCCCTCAGATTTGTTCTCAAATTATGCCATCAATAAGCTTTAAAAAAAAGTATTAAAGATAAAGATTCACTAAAACCAATTAGAACAAAGATTAAATCAAGCACAGTGAGTTCGTATTTTACTGAAACATTTTCCTCGTTTTTCACACATATTTAACAAGTGCTAATACTCTGCGACGAAAATGTGTTAATACGGAAATACTTTTAATACAAGGAGATACTCCAAACGAGTTTGTTTTAATTTCACAGTATTAATTGTACGTGCTGAAGTAGTTGCCACATGAACTGTTGTAACAATGTGGGAAGGTTTCCTCTCAAGTTCCCAAGTCCCATTTCGTCCTTGCGATTCTTTTCCACACTTACAGGTCATTTTCACTTTCAGGACATGATTTGTAAGTTACAGATAGAAAACATTAAAATGAAATGAATAAATAGAATATAGGTAAATATTTAACTTCATAGCGATTGTATTATTTTCAATTACCATAATAGCACAATCCATGAAATGTTACGTCATTTATAATTTACAACAAAAATATTGAAACCAGAATTGTTTATATGAAACCTATAGCATTTAATGGTCCCGTAGTTAAAGTCATAACAAAAGGCTAGAGTTTGAAAAAAAACTTAATAATGGAGGAGTCTTGACCATTTTTCGGTCAGACAAAATTCCCAATAGAAAAATAATAGCTCTTTCTAATAATGAAATAGTGAGTAGCTCCGGTCTTTAATTTCTAGTTTTTCTGCTAAATTGCTGCATCTCTATTTATCCTAATGGTGTTAGGATATTATCTACCAGATAAAAGTGATAAAAATTAACTAAGATTGTGTAAACATAAATAAAAAAACAAAATACAGAAAGTTCAATTACATTAAACTTTCACTTTATCTCACACAGAATCTCAATAAGTCAAGCTGTAGGATAAACAATTTTTTTTCTTTGCAATATATTATTTCATTATTTTAGTGTATATATATATATATATATATTTTTTTTGTATTAATAATTAAATTTTTTCAGCATCTATTTGTATCTGTAATTGTATATTGCAAAATATAGCTAGTATAAAAGGGGAGGTTTCTATTAAACGTTGGTATATCCGCTTCCAGAAAGTTATATAAAAGTTCTAGTTCGGAAATCTAAGGTAGACAAGTTAATCGTTTATTAAAAATGTTGATTGTAACACCTATTTGACAGGGGAAATATAAATTTTGAAATAAACTGGATAAGTTTTGGTGTATGATTTGTCTAAAACCTTCCTTTTCAGAAGTGAGCTTTTGATGATGTGATGAAAATATATTTGATACTTGATAAACTTTTGATAGAAAACTCCCCGAATATAAGTAAATAGCAACTTGGTCGTATACAAATTAACGGTTTGTCATGATAAAAAAAAATTCATACTATTCTTATTTTATATACTAGATATTTTTTTTTCAATAAAATTCTTATTTTGCCCCTAGGGTGTGCTGTGGACGCTCATGGTGACTTGCGCCTGCGCGGCAAGTCAAGAGGAACCAAGAGAAGTCCCAATCATCAAGCAGATCAACAGGGTAAATGACGATGGCACATACACTTTCGGATATGAAGCAGCCGACGGGAGTTTTAAAATTGAAACTAGAGATGTTCTCGGAAATGTCAAAGGTATGTTTGGCTACATAGATGAGCAAGGACAGCTGAAAAGAGTATCGTACACTGCTAACAATGGAACAGGCTTCCAAGCCACAGGTAATATTCCAGGTATAACTGACGGAGGAGTTACCAGACGCCCAGTTCTTGTCTACAGAGGTCTGAACAGGCCAGTGACAGAGCGAAATGAGGATGATGAAGGATCAACCACGCCTTCTTATGGGGATTACATCAACGGCCGAAGAGGCTACATCACCACGACTACAGAAGAACCAACCACACGACCACCATTAAGGGTTCTAGTCACCAAGAGGCCAATCATTGAAAACAGAAACCCCAACGTAATCAGGAGGCAATTGGATCGTGAAAGGGATGACTACACCCCCAGAAGAATACACTACCAGCCAGTTGGGCCAGATCCAAGAGAGGTCTACAGAAATCTATTGCTCGAACAGAACAACCTTAAACCAGATCCACCAAGGACGAGATATTACTCTCCCATTGATCAGGAATATCCCGAAACAACGATGCACGCTTCGCCGAGGTATGCACCACCTCCACCACCGCCGCTGCCTCCAGTACCAAGGTACAGAGTGTACGATGAGCAATATCCAGTACCTGATAGACGATTTCCAGTACCAGCTCAAAGGCCTTACGACGATTACTTACCACCTCCACCTGACTATGAAGCTTTCAGGGCAGCCATGAACTATTTATTGCAGTACCTTCAGTACATGCGCCGGATGGATCCATACCCACCATACCCGTACCCTGCCGATCCATACAATCCAAGACCAAGACCACCCTTTTACCCACCACCAAGACTTCCTCCTGTTTCTCCTGTCCCTCCCGTTCCTTTTCCACTCCCTACTCCTTATCCAACAGCTAATGTGCCTTATATTAACCCCAATGTTCAATACTCAACAGGGCGGGAAAATGCACAAGAAGCTTTGGCAAGCTTGAAGGCTCGTATGGATAATTCGGATCAGTCTGATAGCGGAGATACACGGCCTCCTTCTTCTGCCCTTATCAGAATGCTGTTAGCTAGGCCGAACATAACTCAAAGGCCTACAGCTATCAGGAGTGTTGAAATCCTTGGAACAGCTAGTTCTACTACATCGACTACAACTGAAAATCCTGACGTAATGGAAGCTTCTAGTTAAAATCCTGTATTATTTTTTAATTATTTATTCCTTTTTATTTACTATTTTATATGCAATTGATTAATTATTTATATTTTTTATACTTTTTTTTAGATATAATGAATCTTTTGTACATTTTTATACACGAATAAACGATTTGTCATAGCTTTTGTTATCTAGAACCTCATCCCAACACTCATAGCTAAATTCAAAATTAAACTTTATAAGTTATATTTTTTTGGTAGAGACAGTAGAGGATGAACACTAAATTTGGGATTCTTTTTTAGCAGACTAAGATTATAATATTTTTGTATATTAGATTGTAATATATAATATGTTTATATATTTTTCCTTTGAAGCACTAATCATTTCAAATCAGCAATGCATAAGTGTAAGTGAATATGATCAGCATGCTTTGAAAAAATATTTATTATGTTGTCTTACTTTCAGGAAGGGTTGATAGAACATCTCAGTGATTAGTAACCTGACGACAAATTATACAATTTGAACCACTTTAATTATAATTTGCCCTTCATTAGGTTTCCATCTATATGAATCCAGTGACACAAGTACTGCAACATATAAATAAGTTTTGAGTTTCAATTAAGTTTAAGAAATAATAAGACAAACAACGTTTAACACACTTATTTGGCTTAAACTAATAAAAAATGTAATTAAATTTGACTATTCATAACTAAAGTTATAAATTTATAACTTAACTTAGCAGTTGAAGTAAAACTTTTGCTTATCAAAATCCTTGAAAATATTTATCACAATTGTTCACGAGTATAGTACTATTGTTTTATGTGGTTATTTTGGTAAGGAGATATTTCCTTTTTTCTTCCCCTCACTCCCCGTCGCTTCCCCACTGTCCTGAACACTGTGGAATTGACTTAATTGTCCTGTTCCACTAACAGCAGAAGAAAAATTGATATAAAAGAAAATATGATGGAAGTCTGACTGAAAGTGAAAGATTTTTTTTTTAATCTTAGGTACTATCTTAATATAATATAATATAAAAGCATAAATAAACTTTTTAAAATACGTTTGAATAAAAAAATGTTTTTTTCCTAAAATAATAAACTAATTTAATCGTTCTCAATTTTACAGCAAAACGAAAAGTTAATCAACTTTAAGTACGATCTCAGTAGAATATATTATAAAAGCTTAAATAAAAATAATTCCATAAATATTAGACTTATTTAATTGTGATCATTTTTACAGAAAAACTAATAGTAAACCAGATGAAAAAAAAAAAGAGAGATACTTTTTTTAATAAAAACTATATTCGTGGTTGATATTATCCAAGAAAATGAGCATGAAATGAAAAAAATAACGAAATGTTAGGTTTTTTCTTGAATAAACAAAACTGATCGTTTTTTTTTTTTTTACTTCTTATCTTGCTTTCTTGTCCGTTTATATCTTATTAACCTATCCGTCACTTCTTATTACAGCTGGGTTAACCCGTCAGGTTTCCAAATCTAAACCACCGGTGGAGTTTATTTTTTTACTTATTCCAGGGACTAAGCAAACATTTCAGCTATTAAAATCTAAATAAACTAGTTATTAATTCTGCAGAATTTCCATTAGACCGCTAGACAACTGCTCCTTATTGGATGTATTGCTTATTGGCGTAACATTGACTCACAATTTGTAAAAGAACTTTAATCTTGTATATTCGCGCAAAATACATAAAAAATCATTCAAAAAAGTTACTAATTTATCACTGAATGTATTATATAATATCTCAACCATTAAACATAGGAAAACATTTTACTGAGCTTCTGAGGTAAATATCATAAAAAATGAACTAAACAGAGCAGTAGAACTATACTTTGCCCAAACATTTACTCTTAATAACAAACCCAAACATAAATGATAACATAAACATAAAAGGTACCATCAATGTTTTCAGTCTTCTCAATTTATTTTTAAATAAGTAACTTTTATACAATTTAAAACCATAAAGCAGAAAATAATAAATTACTCTCCTTGAAAAATCAATGTATTCCAAAATCTAAAAGTATCGAAAACGCACAAGCCAGTCTCAGATAATACTCGAGTAAACAGTGAATAAAATATGAAAACTTAGATAACGTAGATAATCACATAATTGTTAATTAGCTAAAGTAATTGGCATACATAGCGTATTTTTATTTTGACTGATAACAGCATAAACAGGTTATTATCACAAAATGTACAATCCCTAGCGGGGGCGGCCATCAGGTATGATGCAGCCTCTTACTAGGGGTTATTAACAATGTTTGTACGTTACTTGGATTTATAAATGATACGTTATACGTGCCTTACACTGAGGATAAAAAAAAAATTCTGTCTTCCATTTGCAGATTAAGTTAAAACTAAAGTTACAAATATTGTATACAATTCACAAATAAGATAAGATAATGCTAACAGGGTGAGATTGAGATTGAGTTCGTTGATCATGTGGGAGAGCCTATTGTAAAGGCTTGCACATATCCTCACGGACTCTGCTTCATGGTAAATTCAAATCTTTTCGATGTGTAGTGTCTTAAAATGCGCCAAAGGAAAGAAAGAGTTAACTGCCTTAGAAATATTTCTGGCTAATATTTCTCTGCTGATTGAAAAATAAGTAAAAAGAAAGGTAAGATTCCCATCTTAACTCTTTCTTACTTCCCAATAAGTACAGTTATTTATATCATACAGGGTGTCTAATATAAATGGGCCTAAATGCTTCATGCGACCAAACGGATGATCTGCTTATGTAGTTTTAACAACCACTATTATTTTGTAATCTGGAGACAACGCATGCGGTTGACACACCGCGATAAACCTGTGGTTTGCAGAGTTTGTATTATAATAACGGGACAAAATTCCTAATATAGTAACAAAGTACACATCGAATACGACAAATAATTTATAAAGTTCTAGTAATAATAAAGATATCACCCAAAATTTAAGACACACATAAATGAAAACTAATCTAATTAAAGACATGACTTTAAGAACTTCAAAGCTTGTAAATGATTTAATCGTTCAAAGACGTAATTTAAACACATATGAAAATAATTTAAAATGTACATAATATAAGTCAATAATTTAAGAAACATAAATTGAATGTAAATATAAACTTTTAAAACAGTTAATAACATAAGAAACATAAATAATTTAAAATTTTGTATTACGGAAACATTATGGCACAGCAATTAAAAATCAACTTCCAATTATTATTTTTTGTTTAAAAGTAGGTATATATAGAGTCAAAAACATACTAAAATCAGTATTTGCTTTCCTTCTATTAATAAAAGAATAATAGGTATAATTATTTTGAGAAAAGGAACATTAAGGCATTTTAATGTATCACATTATGAGTAGTGATTATAAAATTAATGAGTTTTAAAAGTTTCGTTAAAAGATGACACCCGGATTTTTAACACTCCTTAAGCACACAAATGAGGCGACCAGTCGTAAAACAGGGTAACAGAAAATTTTTCAAATGTTAAAATGTTTGCTAATTACAATGTTTTATCTTCAACCTATAGTCACTTACCGTAGCTTATTATCAACATTATTCTGTTAAGAAAACAAAGTCCCTAATAATTCTTTTTACAGTTTATGAAATCAACATTAAAAAAGCCAGTGACTCCAAAAATTTCAGTTATCGTATTTCACTACCCAACGCCACAAATATTGACTATTTATATTCCTTTTTCCATATGACCACTGTTGGAAAATGTGACACTTGATTTTTTATTACTCTCGCTTGTAGTCATAAAAAAGTTATGGAATATTCCGCAAAACAAATTTCTTTTATTTCCAAAATTGAAGGATTTTTGCCATCCTAGGATCTTGTTTCTTCAACATCATTATTATTTTTCAGACATTCAATAGGCTGGAATTTCACCAGAATACTGGCCATAAAAACAATTTGGACCGAATTATATTGAACATCCTGTAAAATAAGTTCTATTTCCTTTTGAATCAAAGGAAGTTACAATTCCAATGCCTTGATATTAAAAAGAAATCCTTTTCCAAATGGAATATTAACTTTCTTGATTCAATATTACTCTCTTTTAATCCCTCGTAATGAGTAAAAAATATACAATTGTATACAACCCGAAATACAATTACATATTATTAAAAGTGGTACATCAAGCACCGTTGAACAGCCGAACTTAAACATTGCACTTCAAGATAAAACGTATTTAAATTTAGAAATCAAGTTTCTTGACTGAACTTAAGTAAAGGAATAGGGCTTTGACCGACAGTAGACACTGTAAACAATCCTGAGTTGAAAGTGGTTCAGATCTTATCATGGTTGGAGGTTCCCCGACTGCTACAACGACCTTCTGACCCACTTGTCATGACTGCTCTTGTGGAAACTAGAGGAGAGAAGTGTTGTTCCTCTATATGTGCTCAGTTGAGGTCTAGAATTCGTTGGAGATATGTGGTGGAGTCGTGGTTTACTTAAGCATTTACCTCTGTCATTGGGTAATTATAATGTTATAATAGTTTTATTTAAAATTGAAATTTGTATCTTAAAATATTACTAATCAGAATTTTTTTTTCATGTTCCAATCCGATAATTTTTAGTTGTAGTCATTCCATAGAATTATAAAAACTGTTAGGAAACAATTTATTGTATTAAAACATAAGGAGAGAAGTATTATGTATTCCTGTTCGGACATTGTAATTATTAATAAGGATTCATGCTAACCTGTAACCTGATTGCATTACAAATTAAAATTAACATTGTTCATTAAATTATATATGAATATTTTTCTACCTAAATCGATCAATATTTTAATAAATATAATCATATCTACTTTATTTTCTTGAAGGAAAAAATTATCATGATCACTTAATGAATATGACAGTCTTTTTTTTCTAATAAAGGTTTTTTTTTTATTCCGATCTGTAATATTTAATCATGAAACTTATAATTAATAAGGTCTAGACCATTTGTATTTATGAAAAAAATTAATGCTTTAAATTGGTTTACTTATACAAAGAAGGGTATGAGAAAAAAAAAAAAGTGCCATTGGTTATTATATTTTATAAATATGATTTTCATATTCTTAAATTAATATAATTTCCTTTTTACATTTATTTATTTCCCTGTAAAATACTTTCTTATAAGCTTTATATAATGACAATAAATTAGACTGCAAAGTTATTGGTAAAATGATATTTAACAGAAATTTTTCAGCTGTTTTTCCACTGCTTGTGAAGTACATATAATTCTTGGACAATTTATGTACCTAATGTCTTAATTCCAATTAGCTCAATCTTATGCACATCAACGGCTTTAATTTAATTCAAATATAGATTTCCTTGTTGTAGTTTATTTTTTTAATTTTTCTCTATTTATATTGGTCAAAATGATTTTCTACATCGCTTTTTTAGGTCAATATGCTCCAGCATTCATGGATATTATGAGTGACTTCACCATAGATTCTACATTTATAAGGTTGTATTACCCATCATCTACACCTAACATTGAGGTAATTCTAATAGAAAGAAATTGAAAATTTTCATAATATTGAATGTTAACTTGAATTTTCATTTGTTCTCTCAAATACTTTTATAAAGTAACAATGCCGATGATGTTATTTCTTGGTAATTAATGGCATAGTTTCTAAAATATTAATGAAAACATCAGATAATTTTTATTTACAGAATGATGCTACAAAATGGATAAAATGGTCACCCAATGAATATTATTTACAAAGTATGGCTGATCTCGTTAGTAATTGGGGAACTGTTCTAAAAGCTGTTTTATGGCTTTATGGAGGTTGGTTAAGTAAAATTTAATTGTTCTGGTACCATCTAAATCTTTTATATTACTTATTTATGAAAAAATAGCTAATGAAATTTCTCATAAATAATTTATTTGTGAACTATGTTGTTGATGAAGGACTACCTATGAATTAGATGCTGAGAATAACAATTTTATCAAATTATATATTGATGGTTGACCATATGATTAATCAAGGAGTTAGTCTGGGTGACGGCCAGAAAAATAATCAAAAATAATGTTAACTATTTTTTTTTTAAATGTTTTTTTCTGACTGCAACATGGACCACTTCCATCTTGAAGTATATTAAATTTTTATTTAATGACTATTTTTATAAAGTAATGTAAATCAGATGTTTGTTTAGGGGAACCACATGTACCAGCAATGTGGGAGGCGGAACCAATGCAATCTATTAGCAAAATACCAGTCATCATATTCTCTCATGGCTTTGGTGCAACACGTTTTCTTTCTTCAACTATCGCGATTGAATTGGCCTCTAGAGGTTTTATTGTTGCATCAATTGAGCATAAGTTTGTTAAATCTCATTTTTTAAATTTTATAAAGCGTGTTTTTAATTCTTTCACTATATTTATTTTTCAATTATGTATATACGTTTTCAGAGACTCTTCAGCTTGTGCTACTTATTACTACGAATCACCAGAAAAACTTGAGAAGGATGAGAAAACTTGGATTCCTCATGAAAAAATGAAGTTCGGTCCAGATCATTATAAAGTTAGAAATACTCAGGTAATTTATGGTTTATTAAAATTTTCAAGATGGTCATTTATTAATAATAATTATTTTTTATTCATAATTTGTTCCACAAAGAGTGTAGGGGTTTCACAGTCTTCATTCCCCATGATTCTTTCATTCCCTTATTATATTATATACCAGATAGAGATACTTTCCCTTAAATTGTCCTTTTAAGCACTGTTGTAACGTTTTTGAGTTTGCCTGTCTTCTACAATATATGTGTCTCGCTCCTCAAGTCTCTTATTCTTCTCTTGGGTCTAGGGTAAGAGAGAATTGGGTGTACTTTACCTTTTGAGTTTTAGAAGCTAGAAATAGCATTTCATTATTAAAAACCAAAACTTTTTTTTTTTATGAGGTTGACTATAAATATAATTAAAAATAAATTTATATATGTTTGTATGTTATTAAAATTAAAATTCATACCACTACAAACCATGAAGGGTCAGGGGTTCAGTACTTTGTAAGGAAGTACTGTTACATGATCAACAGTTGTGGAAGGAGGTGATTTGGTCAGAATCACGCTCGACCGCCAGATTTTACCCAATTTATGAGGCTGGGTGGACCCCAAGAGGATTCCATAACCTATAGGGTTGACTCACAGTTACGGTGTAACCGAAAACAATTTTAAATCATATTCATGGAAGCTAAAATAATAATAAAAAAGCATTAAATTGTGAAACTTTATTGCTGTTCAAATAAATTTATTATCGTTTTGACCCTGTTCCTTGAAAATATCTGCATGAAATCAGCCTAAACTACATTTTATAGGCTATTTTGTATTATACTGAAATAAAAATTGGTTATAGCTATCTGTATTGCTTGATGTAATCTACTTATCTACTGTTTTGGAATATGATTAAATAAGTTTTATGTTTTTTATTGTTTTTCCTGGCATCAAACAGCCATAAAACTAAAGATGATTTCCGTCAAGTCAGTTTTTGTTTTTTTTAGTGATTGGTCCTTTTTGTTTTTTCACATGAATTTCCAATTCTATGTAAGTACTCCTTAATTAATAAATGAATGTTTCTTTTTTCCTAGCTGCGTGGGAGAGCAAATGAAATCATCAAGCTGATTGATTTTCTTCACAAAATTAACTCAGGTGAAGCTTCTAATATATTGAAGTCATCTGTGGATTTGAGTTCTTTCAAGGTATGACTCATTTTTAATAAGTAATATAACAACAATAAATGGTCTCAATGGCTTAAAATAGAGTGCCTTAAATTAAAATAATTTAAAAGTTATAAATTCTATATAATTAACTTGGAGGTGACAGAAAAGCAGGTAAAATGTGGGTTTCCCATGAATAAAAAATAAATTCCAAATGCTCTGTCTTTCCCGTATTAATAGCTTAAGGTCAAGATTCAGGCTTTTCTAGTAGTCCCTGCCCCTTAGGTTTATGTTACAAAAAACTTCATATGCTAGAATTAGACAGATTTATTTGTATTATGAGCTATTTGAAATATGTAGTATTGGTTTTGATAATATGTGGCATCCCATCTCCCATCTTGTCATCCATTGGATTCAGATTACTTCGTCTTTCGGTCAATTGTTGTGATTTTGCCTGTTATATTAAAATATTGATTCTTTCGCAGAGCTTCTAATTTTTTTCTGAATTTCAGTTCCCCTTTCAAATATTCTGTCATTAACACCACCATCTTTCACAGTTTTGAGTTCTATGGAAATGTTGATGAACCATTTGCTCATTTCCTATTTGAGGTTTGCCTTATTCAATGGCAGTCTGGGCCCTCTTTCATAATGAAAGCTAATAGTATTGATTCATAAATGTAAGTATAGAAACAACTTGGTAATAACACTAATACTTGTTTTTCCATAATGAGGATGACTATTGGTGATATTACAGGAGTAAAAGTACTAAAGTACAAGTTACTACTGTACAAGTCAATGTAATTGTATTAAGTCAAATCTACAAGAGTAATAGTACTAATTTGTACTTTATTATGAAACAGGGCCCTGGTGTGCAAAAATTTATCTGGAGTATAACATTATCAGAAATCTGTTTCTTTTTACTTTTATTATTATTTATTTCCACCTTTCCCTGCTTAGTAAGCAATACAAGTGTGCAACAGTAGTTCAATGTTACACATGCATCCGTAGCATTGAACTACTGCTTATAAAACAATTTATAAGTGTTACAATAAATATACATTTTCCACTTTAAGGTTCAGTGTTCTGCGCCTCTTCCATCCTCAGGCATTCCACCGTCTTCACGCCATTTTCCAATTTCAGGCACTTTTTAAATATTGCTTGATTTAACTATCATAAAGTTTTCTCTTCCCATTTTAAGCTAATATTTCAAAAGTGATAGAGGACCTGTAAAATTCAGTATCTACTTGATGTAATCAAAACCATGTATCAGAAAACAAAGGAATGTCAGAAAAATTTGAAAATGTTTCTGCCTTTGTCCAACAGGCTGTAAAAGAGACGCTTGCTTCTCCGAGTGTCCATTCAATGATTACCCAGATTATTATTGAGCAGTCTGTGCCAAAACTCATGGAAGGGTTCTCAACATCTAACTGGCGACTTGTAGTTGTAGAACAACTGAGGGAAATAAAAGAAGCAGCGGCTGAAGGTCCCAGTGATATTTTATCTGATCCTATGCCTTTCTCTGAGGTCAAAATGAAAATAAATAAGAAGAAAGCAGTTTCTTCTTACTGTTTCTCTGGTGATAAGGAAGTGAAAATCTGTTCAGTATCGCAAAAATAAACTGAGCAAGTATGGAATATGCCCTCCTCCCTCCTCCCCCCAATTTATCCCAGATAAACTATTACCCCTTCTGAATATCTTTACCCTAGGAGTAATTGTTTTTTCCTTAACCAATTGATTAAAATATACTTGACAATTTTTCTAAAGTCATTATTCAGAAGGTCTGTTTAAAAAAGTATTTATTCAAAAAGTCTATTTTGAATTAAATTTATCTTATTTTTATTAAAATTATTTATTCTAGTTTTTCTAAAGTATTTTAATATCAGCTTGTTTAAACTATGAAATATTGACCAAATTTTTCATCATTTGTGTTATTTGTTTATTATTGTTCTACAAATTTGTATCTTTCAGTTATTTGAACTTTATTATTCTAGGATCGTCTAGAATTGTCATCCCTTTCTATGATGGGTCACTCCTTTGGAGGTGCAACTTCCATGTTAGCGATGTCTTTGGATGATAGAATAAAGTAAGTTAGTTTTAATTGGGTGTTATAAGTTAATCAAGATGTTTCTCCTCCCGCTCTCTCTCTCCTCTCTCTCTCTCTCTCTCTCTCTCTCTCTCTCTCTCTCTCTCTTTCTCTCTCTCTCCTCAAAAAAAAAATCTTTTGTTTCACGCTAATGCTTGTGCACTATTTTTTTTTTTAGTTTTCTAAATTTGTTTTGTGTCGCTAACCAGTAGAACTAGTTGCTTTGTGCAATGAATCCCTGATATCTGAGTAATTACTATTATATTTTGACTGTACTTTCTTTAGATTGATTATTTGCAATAATTAAACAAATAATATTAAGGAATTATGAGTTTCTTCACCAAAATTTGTTTTTGAAGAAGCTGTTTTATTTGGAAATTTTGAATTCTTGTTTACCAAACAAATTTTTGGTCCTGCAAGCCATATTACTTTTTTTTCTTTATTTATATTTATTTCAACTAGCTATTTTTATTTGTAGATAATATCATTGGTAGAAATAAAATAAATTGATTATATTATGTCTTTGCGACTTAAACTCATCAGACCCTAAAATGTGTCTATAAAAATCAGAAAACAATTTGTTTAATAACCAGCAAATCCAAATCTGAAACTGATTCCAAAAAGGGAATTTTATTATTTTTTAACTTGTAAAATTAAAGTCACTCATGTGACCTATGATAAAAATACTCTTACCATTTTTTATGATGTCCAACCAGAAAGGGAGAATCATTAAAAAGGAGTCAAGCTCTCTTGAAATTCATACCCACTCTCCTAGCAATGAATGATCAAAGGGAGTTTCCGGCCGTCTCCCTCAATTCCAACTATCTGTGTCCAACATTTTGGAAAGATTTTGGCAATTTTTCTATTATATCCAAAAAACTGCTTCTAAGAAATAATCGAACTTTATCACTTATTTTCTTTAAGTAATATTGAAGCTAAGCCTCTACTCTTATTGTCTTGTTTTGACTTTTATGATTTGGAATATTTAGTAAACATTTTTCTAATCCACTTCCGACAGTTATTCATTCGAATTTTTCACTAGTAATTTTTATTTTTAGTTGTTTAAAACATTTAATAACTCATAATGTAGTCTGATTTGAGAGTTTCTAGAAGCTTCACGACAGCAAAGTGAAAGATTATTTGAGAATGACCCACCTATTAATAAAACTCCATTATGTTTACATAAAAATAGAAAACTTTAAGTTTGCACCTATATGAATACATTTCATTGCTTATAAAGATATAAAAGTAATAAGTATGTTTGGATTTAAGATTTTATAGATATTAAGATCCTTCCATAAAGCAAGTAGAGGTGTAAATACATTAGAGAAATAACATCATCATTAAAATGCATTTAACACAATTTGTACTTGATTTTGCTATTATTTACCTAAAGTACTCTTGATTACAGGTATGGAATAATCCTTGATGGTTGGATGTTCCCTCTAAAAGAGGAAGACCTTGTTATCAAACAACCTTTAATATTTATAAACACCCAAACATTTCACATTGAAAGTAATATCAAAGTGATTGAAAAATATCTGAACAGCAATCCTGCTGGTGTATCAAGAGATATATATACCATTAAGTAAGTAATTTTCTTTTTTTCATTTTAATCATGTTTTCAATCATTGGTGTTGTTATTGATGATATTTTTTAGAAATTAATTTTTGTCAAATATTTCTTTTATGATTTGTTCTTGAATTTAGATGTTTTATTGTATAAACTATATTTACTACTTTGATGAACTACTTAATGAATCCAGTTATCCAACTATAGTTTTTTAATTAGATGTATTCATAAAATTTCTCATTTTATTTAAATTCATTTCAAGTTTATTTGAAGTTGATAGGCTCATAAATTCTTAAATTTATGTGTACCATACTGCTAATTTCAAATAGTTACTCATAAGTTAAATTACAACATACTCAAGAAATTTTGATGTCGAAAAGTCTATAGAGACTTCAAAGTTTTATGAGGTTCTATTTTGTGCCAATTACATCATAACTGGCTGGCTGTGCCTGAATTTCATATACATTAATTTTGGGTTATAAATATCTGTTCCATACACACACTAAAAAGTTGGCTTTGTGCTAACAAAGTTTTTTATGAACATAATATGTTTTAAACTATTTATAGAATATTTACAGTAATTTCCTGTAATCATTACTTGTAGTTCTTTACTTCTAGTTACTGGTTTTCTGCATATATACTGGTTTACAAATGGGAAAGGAGTTCATCCCAAGGATAAGAGTAGTGTTTTTAAGTCCACTTCTTTATATAAGAACTGATTAATTGTTGTCTGAAATATTGTTTGACAAAAGAAAATAAGATGTTATGTTTTTAATTTAATTTTAGAGCAATTTATTAATTTTTTCTTACCAAATTTTTTAATTTTTCTTAAACTATTTTGTTTAAGTTGTCAATATTTTATTCTTCAATGCTCTATGCTGGGGATCATTGTTTGTTTATTTTAAATGCTTTTTTATAATGCAATTTATGAATTGAGAAATACAAGCAATCCTTCTTGTTAAAGCCACCTCAAATCAACTATGTCTTTTTGTTGGAAGGCTTTAAAATGAACAAAAAACAAACTGGCTTGGATTAAACATTTATTTGGCCAATTTAAACATTTTAAAAATTAAAACTAACATAAACAAACTATACAAGTAAAAATAAAAAGGCCTTTCAGATAAAAATAAAATAGTTCGATAAATTATGAAAATGACAATAAAACTACTTTACACAAAAAAAAGAAATAAATATATAAAATAAATACTGCACAAAAGGTTGCTCCACTCCAATAGGTCAGAGGAAGAGTGATGCCGAGATGTGTAGGTCTGGCCCATCAATGGTCCATATATCCTACAGTCGTATTGTATTAGGTGAGCCGACAAAATGAACGCAGACAGGGCTGGTTACACACGTTCCTTGGGTTCAGGGGTAGGCCACTAATTACTTAATTAATTGAAACACAGAAGTGATCTGGTTCCGAACTGTTATGACGACGAGTACACTCAACAAATTCAAATAAAATAATATCAACCAAACGCAGACAGGGCTGCTAATGACGCTACCAGAGCCACTAATTAGTCGGAACTGCTAAAAAAACTAAGATGGTTGGTCCGTTGCGAGGGTGACGCCTTAGCAACAATCATCAGCCCCGAGCAACTGTCTCTATTACTCATTATTACAAACAAATATAATTACATATTTTTTCTTTTCTAATAACTAAATCTAAATAAAACAATACAAATAAAAATATATGTAACTAAATTAAACACTAATAAAACACAAATACTATTTACAATTATTTACAAGGTAATTATATTATGGCGTTAACACTTCTTTTTATTAATTTATTTACCATTTTCCATTTCTATAATTTTTAGTATCATTAGTGTTAATGTATAACTCATGGTAATATAAATTGTATGCATAAATGATAACATTTCAGTTGGTAGCAATATATCACGCTGTGGCTTTCATATAATCTTTTTTATAATTTTCATATAATTAGATGATTTTCTATGCAATTTTTTATGTTTTAATATAATTTTTTTCTTGAAAATTTGAAGTGGGTGTGGTCTATCTTCTTGGAGTTATTGCTGACATTCTAACCTTATCCAACTCTTCTCCAGACTACCAAACTATGGAATATCCAATGGGATGGGGTAATTGTTTTTATGAATTCCAATTGCAAATGACTAGTTCATATTAGCCAATTATTTTTCACCTTTCTGATGTATTCTAAAGGTGTAAATTGCTAAAAACATCTAACATTTTTTTAGTTTTTTTTTTTTTTTACAATTTGTCTTTACAGGCTACAGAAAATTCTAAAAAACCTAAAGAATAAAATTGTATCAGAATTCAATAACTCATAAGAATTCCTGATCATAATTGCTAATTTATTTATTAAGGTGTCATCATCCATTGGCTTTTGGTTCTCCTTGGCTTGTCAAAAAAACTCAAATTAAATTTTATGACAGATGCATGCATAAAATTTAATTGTGAAACCACTTTGTTTTATTTTTTTTTTTTTTGTGGTACCTTTTGCTTATATTGTCCGACCCATAAAAAAATTGTTTGCAAATTTTGGCGATTTAAGCCTTCAGGACTGTCTTAAAATTTAATTTGCTATCAGAACCCATAAAAAAGAAAATCCCCATTGGAAATTCCAGAATTAGATGCTCTGGAGGAAAATTGGGTTAGGTCAGGAAATTAACATTGTCTTCAAAAGATAGACCATATGCTACTCTTAATACCCATCAAAAATCAATTCAATGTTGATGTTTAATATTATTTACATACATAATATGTATACATATTATATGTATGAATTTTTTCTTGAATTTAAGTGAAATAATACTATTGTTTATTTTATTTCAGACACACCACTCATGAATCTCAAACTGATACACCCCACATACTAGGTTATTGGCTCAATTGGTTCATGCCCAAGTTGGATCCTGTCGTTGGAACAAACATCAACAACCATATGATCTTGTGCTTCCTCCATAAAAATATTGGTAAGTGCTCTATAGTTTCCTCATAAAAGATGCTTTTTCTTTTTATTTATTTAGAACTATATATATAGTAGAGGTTACTATTTTTATAGTGGCTCTCAAGACATTGAAAGAATATAAATAATTACGATTTTTCAATAAACTGTGATTGTTTCTTTTTATTTGTTTGTAAAGAGGTGGAGGTTATTTAAATTATAATTTACAGTAACAGATTTATTTCTATCTATCTTTATTTTTTACTTTTGGCATTGATATATTCCAGTAGTTTTATTTTCCAAAAACTACTTTTCAAAAGCAATATAAGTCCTGTTACAATTTTATGATGTATAAATTAGTAGTGATACTTTTGCTTTTTGTTAAACTTCTGTATAGTGAAACGCAAATTTAAGAATTTTATTTATTTTTATTTTTTTTTTTTTAGGTTTTCCTGAATTTGTTACTGAAAGTGAAAATTATCTTAAAAAAGAGGCTGAAAGTTTTGTAACAGGAACAATTATCTATGCGAAAATGCCAAAAAGAAAGCTATGAAAAACTATTTGTCTATCTAAATATTTCTATTTGGAGAAAATAATGTTAAATTATTTGGTTTGTTGGTCTTCCTGAAATTAAATAGAGTATTCTTCAAATTCTGAATGAATTAATAAAGCTTAAGAAAATAATAAGTAACTAAAACTGCATAGTTTAAGCAAAAGAGGGTATTGAATTGTTCCGTTATTGAACTGAATTGTTAGCTATTGAATTGATTGAGTGAAAAGTGTGATCGCTTTTTAATATGATTTCTAAAACTCCTATTAATTTTTCATTATTATCTCTCTTGGCATACTAATACTTACATACTTAGTACAGTAAACTTTTGATTACTCAATATCTTAAGAGAAGGGTAACTAACTAAAACTGCATAGTTCAACCTACAGAGGCTCTTTTATTGTTTGCTACTACAGAGTAATTAACTTTACCATGAAATATTTAAAATACATACTAGCTTATTCTGTAAAATTTTGATATGAAAAAAATAAGTAATATTTTTGGTTTATGCATTAGACCAAATAAATCATTTGATAAGATATAGCAGTTTGATTTTAATTGAACGTTTATCATGTTCATTGAGCAATTATAAAAATATAAGGGTTATATGGTGGGAATGGACTGGTATTGTTTATTTTAAAACTGTTGAAATGTGTCATAGCTAGAAGAAATGTTTGTTCACCTATAAAGTACACTATTTATTGTTATTATTAGGGTGAAAATATGTTACACCCTGTCATTTGATTCTTTTAATATATGGACATTGACTTTGAATATATTTTTGCATATTGCATAAACATACATGTGTAATTGCTTGTGGATGTATTCATACACATTTTCTTTTGTTAAAATGGAATGATATTAAGAAAAGAATATATATTTATATTTACTTTTACTTGCCTATGTATGAAATATATAGTTAGAGAGATGTATTTTCTGTTACATTTATAATAATAATTTTTGTAAATATTCCACATCTTGTAAATAAATAGACTGTCCAGATATTTTGCATGAGTATGTCTATTTTTTAATCAAATAAAAATTGCTGTGATATGTTTGTGTTATTTTTTAAAAAAATAAAATAAGATTTTATTTTCAATTATACATTAGAAGGAGTAAATTCTCACTAATAGAAAGGAACTCTATCAGAGTAATCATTGGTGAATAGTTGATATATTTATGAAAAAGCTGTTTTTATTGAAAATTTAAGGACAAGCTTGGCACTATACTTTTTCTCATAGACGATGTTGAGAAAGTAAAGCTCTCCTATTATCTGTTAGGACCTCTAACTGTAAGTTTCTTTACTTTGAAATGTACACCTTGAGATGACTTGCTTTCTTGGGCTGGTGAAAGTTTGTAGCTACGTTGAAGTTAAAATATTTTTTAACAATTATTAATATAGTTTATGTCTTAAATAGATTATTTATAAAATAACACTTCATCGGGAGGCTGTGATTTATCAGAAAAAAATAGTTTAAGCTGTTTCGACTTGCTTTCCAAACATTTCAGGTTTATTATTAAATGATAAACAACTTCACTTAATTAACTTATGAGGTACTTTCAATTTTTTTCTGTGAAAAAAATATCAGTTACGCTCACAGGCAAAAACAGTCCTTATGCTAAATCTCTCAGCATTGCCACAAGAAGGTTTTGATATGATTTCAACACACTTTCATTGTTTAGATGGATATCACTGATTACTTTCTGTTTGTTTCACATTATAAACTAGGAACAATAAATATTAGCAACGGTTCCTGGGATTCTCGGGTGATATATTTTGTGCATTATGTTGAAAAATATATTTACAATTTTTACATAAAGTCATTCTTTGCTGATATTATCTTAAAACTCCTCACTAACTTTTTGATTACTGCATCTCAAAAGAGACAATGGCCATGAAGCTGAAATTATTAATGGTGGTCTCGTTTATGGCTTATTGCATGTAATAAGGCTTATTTTCAAAATATTTGGATCCAAAGTGGTTAACAATAATTATTTCTAATACTTAAAAAAAAAATAACTTTTTTAAAATAACTCAAAATCTTTAAATCTCCTGTAAGATTATAGCCACTCATTTGAAAGATAATGAAATTGATAATTTAAAATAACTGTTCATTAGACATATTATAATTGATGGAACTGTTAATTAGATATTTTGAATTTTTCAGGTATTATGGGGATTGATATCTAGTTGGTCTACTATTTTCTCTTACACCTAGGTAAAAGTATTTTCCTCTACAAACCTATTTTTCGATAGTGGCCTGCTGGTTGTGGGTCAAATTCTGGGATTAGTGTTGACATAGTCAATTGTAAATGTTGAAAAGTTCTATCATCTACTTTCGTTTAGGCATGCATAAACATATTTTCCTTGACAGGCCTATATTTTGAAAACAGCCTGTCTGATATAGTTCAATGTTGGAATTAGTGTGGACATGGCTTAACATATATAACTTTTGCTTGCCCATGCAATAATAATAAAAAGATACAGATGGTAGTTGAAAGAGACCATCCTATGGAAAGAGGTAGCCATAGTATGGTCAAGTACTCATAAGCTATCACTTGATAAATTGATGGGAATACTTCAAGATGATCATTTCTCCACAACAATCAAGGAGTGCAATATTGCTTCATCATGGCCTTGAACAAGAATCTAGATTGGTCAGAAGCTCGTTTTTTGCTATATATAAAGTACTGAGAGCCAAATTCATGGAGGGATCTTGGATCTATAGCATATAATAGAGCCTATTCTTACAGGAAAACAACCCATTCTCAGGAGACTTTGTGTAGAGGCGGAAGGAGATGGCAGATTCAACTCTCTTTTCCCTCAGGAGAAGAGAAAAACATCTTGTTTGTGGTGACTTAGGATAAGGAAGAAAGATGAAGAAAACAAATAATTTATGTGTGTGCATATATATATATATATACATACACACACATTTATTAGAATCATGAATACTTTATTGACATAGTTTGACAACATTTACTATTCCTTTCATTTCTCGTTGTTGAACGAAGAATCTTTGCTCTCACCAACTGGAAGGTATATTTGAGTTGTTTATTTCCTAAAATTATCCAAATATGATTTCAACTAAATTTTGGAATAATCATCCTTTTTCCCTTCTAGCCAAACAGCACCTTTCAGTACCACTGGTGGGATGCATTCAGCAATGAGAAAATTTTGACATCATTGGAGCAATGTTATTCCCTAAAGACCAAAGTGACTCACTATGAAAAAAAAAATCAGAATTTTTCCATCTTTCAGTTGAACAGTTTTACTATGTTGTAGAATTAATCCTGGAAATGTTGGAGGAAGAAATAGACAACAGAAGTAACACTCCACGAAAAACTCGGTAAGTATTACATTTGTACTATTGTACAAACATTAATTTGTATGTTTTCTATTGAGGATAGATTTAATATAGACAAAAAAAAAATTATCAGTCCTGCTGTTATGACTTCACCTTCCTACCATCTTCTGGTATGAAAGATGTATTAAAACTTTCTCCTTATTATTATTATTCAATCAACACAACGAATGTCGAAGAATGACGATTAAATATTATATTCCAACTGTTCTTACAACCATCCGATAATAATATAAATATTAATAATCCGATGGCAGACGCTGGGGAAAAAACAAATCCATAGAAAATAAATAAAACTGGTGCTCAGCAACTAGCGTTAAATAACCTTTTCAGTTAAGGTTGGGCTTAAAGTCGTATTAATAGGGACGAGTTTATGGTCTCAAGTACACACACAACAGAACATGTCACTCCTTTGCTGTGATAGCAACATATATAATACAGAAAAAAAATTTGATTTTAGTTTAGATTGGATAAATAATAGTACTTTTCCGTACATAATCGATTTTCGCACCCCTAAAAACCCTTAGGTACAAATTTTCGTAGCAATAAAATACTGAAAATGTTTGCTCAAAGTTTTCGCCTTGCCGGGGCTTTCGATTTTATTTCTGAAAGTTGCAATAAATTCAACACTACACCATTAATCTACACGAGATTTAACAGGGGGAACCCTCTGAACTGTATGAAATGGTACGAATGGGAGTTTCGTACAGAAATTAAAACCGTAGATATATATAAAAAAGAAATTTATCTTTGTTTGGAACTGCTTTTTCTTCTATATAAAGACCAAAAATCGATATCGATATGGATTAAAAGAGCGGAAATTCAGCTTCACAACGGTTGTAATTACGCTTGATTTCGATAAGATTGTAAATAGTTGTGAATTTATTTCGTGAACGCGGGACATTGACAAAAAAATATCCAAAAATCAAGCCCAAAAATTACTAATTTTTGGTTCTTATGAAACTTCGTACGCAAGGGTCGTAAAACACACTAAACCTAATCTGACTTGGTTTTTATTTTAAAAAAAAGTTTTTTTGGTCTACTGTACTGGAAACAACTTTTTGGTTTTTTGCATATATTTTTTTTTTCGTATTTTATCTCATTTATTACGATCACTTAATATTATTTTCTAGTTCTACAAAAAACAAAAGAAATCGATTGGTATAATATAACCACACAATTCATGCAGAGCAAAGTCTGTTATACGATAATATAAAATTTGGGAAGAAAATTCAGAAACTTGTCTGATATTTTTTGACCTAGTATCACCAAAAA
>NW_027111602.1:1226422-1227782 GCF_000696795.3 Halyomorpha halys
ATTAATTCTACAACATAGTAAAACTGTTCAACTGAAAGATGGAAAAATTCTGATTTTTTTTTCATAGTGAGTCACTTTGGTCTTTAGAGAATAACATTGCTCCAATGATGTCAAAATTTTCTCATTGCTGAATGCATCCCACCAGTGGTACTGAAAGGTGCTGTTTGGCTAGAAGGGAAAAAGGATGATTATTCCAAAATTTAGTTGAAATCATATTTGGATAATTTTAGGAAATAAACAACTCAAATATACCTTCCAGTTGGTGAGAGCAAAGATTCTTCGTTCAGCAACTATTTGAAATGAATAGTAAATGTTGTCAAACTATATCAATAAAGTAGTATTAAGGTTTCATCATCGACTTTTGGTTCTCCTTGGCTTGTTAAAATAACTCAAATTATTATGACAGATGCTTGCATGCAATTTAATTGTGAAACCATTTTGTTTTATTTTTTTTTTTTTGTGGTACCTTTTGCTCATAATTGTCCGACCCATAAAAAAATTGTTTGCAAATTTTGGCTATTTAAGCCTTCAGGATTGTCTTAAAATTTAATTTGCTATAAGAACCCATAAAAAAGAAAATCCCCATTGGAAATTCCAGAATTAGATGCTCTGGAGAAAAATTGGGTTAGGTCAGGAAATTAATATTGTCTTCAAAAGATAGACCATATGCTACTTAAGACCCATCAAAACTCAATTCAATGTATATGTTTAATATTATTTACATGCATAATATGTATACATATTTTATGTATAATTTTTTCTTGAATTTAAGTGAAATAATACTTTTGTTTATTTTATTTCCGACACACCACTCATGAATCTTAAACTGATACAACCCCAAAACTAGGCTATTGGCTCAATTGGTTCATGCCCAAGTTAGATCCTGTCCTTAGAACAAACATCAACAACCATATGATCTTGTGCTTCCTCCATAATAATATTGATAAGTGGTATATAGTTTCCTCATAAAAGATGCTTTTCTTTTTATTTATTTAGAACTACTATATATATAGTAGAGGTTTTAGGCCACTATTTTTATAGTGGCTCTCAAGACATTGAAAGAGTATAAATAATTTTAACAATAATTACAATTTTTGAATAAACTGTGATTTTGCTTCTTTTTATTTGTTTGTAAAGAGGTGGAGGTCATTAAAATTATAATTTACAGTAACAGATTTATTTCTATCTTTATTTTTTACTTTTGGCATTGATATATTCCAGTAGTTTTATTTTCCAAAAACTACTTTTCAAAAGCAATATAAGTCCTGCTACATGAACGCGGGACATTGACAAAAAAATATCCAAAAATCAAGCCCAAAAATTACTAATTTTTGGTTCTTATGAAACTTCGTACGCAAGG
>NW_027111603.1:0-1368 GCF_000696795.3 Halyomorpha halys
TTTCCACCACCAACGTGATAGCATCTACTGTGGATCTCGCTCTCCGGAAGCCAAATTGATTCCTGGAGAGGCCTGCCACTCCTTCTGTGTACTCTTGTAGCCTATTTGCAATGACCTTCTCCAGGGCCTTCCCTGCTGTATCCAACAGGCAAATCGGTCGATAGGCTGAAGGTTCTGATGGCCTTCCTTTGCTCTTTGGGATCAGAACCAGGCGCTGCCTTTTCCATGGTGAGGGAAAGGACCCCTCACGCAAGCAGGAACTAAACACATCCAGAAAGAGCTCTGATCTGGTTTCCATTGCCTCCTTTAGTGCTACATTCGGGATACCGTCTAGGCCAGGGGCCTTTTCCATCTGAAGGCTTCGACAGATGTCGCTGAGCTCTTCTGTCGTTACCGCTGGCACATCAAATGGGGGCAACGACTCTGTCTGCCTTAATTCCTCTTGTTCAGGAAACAGAGTAGTAATGATCCTATGCACTGTCACCGGGCACATGGGTGAGTTCATAGCGCTGGTTTTCAGTTTCTTCATCACTGTGCGGTAGGGTCTTCCCCAGGGGTCCTTATCCGCTTCCTCACACAGCTCTTTCCAGCAACGTCGCTTACTCGATTTGATGTGTGTGTGTGTGTGTGTGTGTGTGTGTGTGTGTGTGTGTGGGGAGAGAGAGAGAGAGAGAGAGAGAGAGAGAGAGAGAGAGAGAGAGAGAGAGATGAAGGAATATCCAATAACTAAGCACTGGCAAGCACCCACACCCGGTTGCCCTTGAACTTATTCTCTGCTAACAGTAATAGACCGCTGGTCTCTTTTACTGAACCAAATAGCATTCCTATCCTTTATCAATAATTTTAATTTATAAGAACTTTATAAATTATAACTGTGTTAATAATATAAATATAAAATATCCCTTTAATAATGCAGTGCAGTTACATGACAAGATCGTAGGGGATACAATCAGTTTAGGACACAAATAAGGTAAAATTATTTTATTTTTGTTATCCACGGTCAACAACTAATGCATCTTTATTAATACAATCTTAAATTGTAACCCAATTACTTATCGATTTTTTAAAAAATCAGGATTCCTTTGACCATCGTTTTGAAAACACCCCTTGATGAATTCCAGTGTTATGATAATCATTCAACTTTTTAGTGCTCTAAATTAATTAGATAGATAGATAAATATTAAATAATATTTTTTTCTAATAAAGTGTTTAATTTTTGATTTATTTTAGATTTAAAAAATAATGGCACTGGTAGTAGAAAGATAGTCCGGGTTGCTGTAAATAAATGTACAAAATAGAAGAAAAACTAATGTTAACTAACGTTTCGTCCCATTTTGCATGGATTCTTCAAGGCTTATCCGAATACTA
>NW_027111603.1:1418-9144 GCF_000696795.3 Halyomorpha halys
TATCCGCCACCTGGGGAGGCGCCCGATGGGAGACTAGCTACTCCACACGGGTGTGTGTGTGTGTGTGTGTGTATTTTAGAAAATTTTAATGATCAGAAAATGTTAGGTTAGACTCAATCTTGGACCACTATTATTCAGAAGTACTATGTAAAATTAATATGTAATGGTTTGAAAACATTCAATACGTAGTTTTTAATAATAAACAATTTTATTGAATATAATTACAGAAAAGAAGAATAGAGAGAGAAATACTTTATTTATTCATCTATGCTGCCTAATTACATTAGGTTGCCATCTTACACAGCATACTTATCAATCCGTAATCGGATATATATACATTACACATAGATAGTATAATCATAAAAAAAGATATACAATAATAGGATATAATAAACATTTTTTTTCACCCCTACAGTTTCCTTTTACAATTCATTTCGGTCTGTACAACCGATACAAATGTTTCATTCATTCCCATTTTTCCCTCTCATTTCTGCTCAATTATTCAATTCACCCGATCAACAAATTCGCTCTCCGGAATTCACCCTCCTAGATCCTCTTCAGTGACCCGCTAAAAAAATTCAATATTAGACGGTAATGTGAGATCAGACCATCATTCATAGTCACAGCAGTAGATCAGTCTACCAAGAACAAACAACTAGATACATTTTACGAGAATAAGAATAACACATAGATTAAAAGGAAAATATAATAAAAAAAACCGGTTACAGGAAACACTTGAATGGATAAATAAGTTTAAAAAAACACAAAAAAAAACATAGTATTAATAAAATAAAATAATTTAATGATTAAATACGTTAAAACACACAAATAGAGAGGTCAACATATTAAAATGAATAAATAAAACAAAGAATAATCTCCATGCTAATTCCCATGCAGGTGATGGTGTATGATCCCCAGGGAGTCCAAAATAATATTTTCCGCCAAGATCGCAATATCCCCAATGCTAACACCTAGGCCTTCTAAGAAGCTCCTTGTTCTATCTGGTATTGTTCCACGAGATCCAAACCAGAGGACTCTCACGGTGAACTCTCTCTCTTCGAAGAACTCGCGGAATTTTTCCTTAAGGAAAGGGAAGCATTTTTCATATATCTTCTTTTTTTCCCTTTCCACTCCACCTTCCTGTTCGAGGTCATTACTTTCAAATCTCACCGTCGGATCTAAGACAAGAGCCGTGTCTCCGACTTTTGTAAACGCGACAATATCTGCATATCTTACGAATCCGTCGGTGTCAATACAATAGACCTCCTCGAAGCAGGCGAAGTCTTTTCTTTCAAGGAACTTCATCAATTCTTCTTTGACCCTGTGGTGCCGGCGTGTTATAAGGAGGGAGTTGTTGGGGTATTTTCCCAGCACATGAGCTGGTGTTTCAGACTCTCTGCCGCATTTGCGACAGAGGGACCCAACTTCTCCCTGCTGTCCACCCTTGTCGCCTTCGCTGTTCAACCTAGCAATCGATCATTTGTACCGCGAGCTCTGTGATCAGGAGTTTGCCAAAAAGTTTGGATATGACCTGAAAAGTGACCAAGAGAGCGTGATCCTCACAGGGTTCGCGGACGATCAGGCTGTAACGGCGCGCGACAGGAGTTCTGCAGAAAGAATAATAAATGGTGTACAGAGGCTGCTCGTGGAGATTGGTTTGGGTATCGTGTTGAACAAAGGAGAGCTGCGGTCAACAAAGCTCTCCCTTGTGAATACAGAGGTCATCCAAACGGCAAAAGTCGGGGACACCATCAAATATCATGGATGTACATTCTCGGGAGAGCTAGTATTTGGAGAAGAGGTGGTGACAAAATTAAATAATAACCTCGATAAGTTGGTGAGCTCATGCCTCCTCAAACCGGAACAAAAGGTCAACGTTGTCAACCAATACTTGTTCCCGGGCCTTGTTTACCCTCTCCAGACTGCTCCCCTTACAAAGATACGTCCTGCGGTATTGGAGGGCATTGATACCAATATCCGCAGGAGTATCAAGGCCATCATTGGGCTCCCCGCTAACACCTCGTCGGCGATGCTGTACGCACCCAGGAGATATCGAGGACTGGGTCTGATCCGCTGTCAATGGGAAGCTCCACTACAGCATTGGCCCAATGCCCAGCGACTGTCGAATGTTCCGGATGCCCTATTCCAGTCTATATTCAGTTACGAAACCGAAATCGCGGCATGTGCCGATAGACTTGGGGTAGATAGGGGCAACCAAAGTGTGAGAGCTCTACGACAGTCGTTACGTGAGGAGGCTTTCGAAGAATGGGTCAGTTGCAGATGGCAGGGTATCGGTGTTCGCCATTTCAAAGAGACCCCGAAAGCAAATAGATATGTAAGCGACAAGCAGGTACTCTCGGGGTCAGAATGGGCGAACGCCCTGAAACTTAATATCATAATATCCTGAAAGACAGCCGACCATTTACTTATTTCTATTTTGATTTGGTCTATCTCCCCCTCTCCGACCAAATCATATCTTACCATGCTTAATAAGCCCCTTAGTTTTTTTTTGTTTGCCTCCCTGGGATGCTTTTTCGCTATGTGAGTTCCAAGACCTCTATCACCCTTAAAATTTAGCCCACAGATTGGACAGACTTTGTCAATTGTCTGTGGAGGAGGATCTTGTTTCTCTTAGTTATCTAAAATAAAAAATGTATGGCAATGAGATAATTTTTGTTCAATTTATTACACCAAACAAATTTATATTCCACAATATCACAATGATTTTAATTTAAAAAAAAATGAAAAATATTAATATTATTGACATAAAACAAAAAAAAAATATATTACGGTAAATTATATCGACAATGACTGAAAATTATTTATAAAATAGACCTAACCATGTAAAGTTAAGTCCAGGTTTAGTTTACGAAATTGTTACAGTAAGGAGGGGAGTATTAAATGGTTTACAATGATTTAAATAAAATCAAAATTGATTATTTACAATTTGGTTTGAAATTCGCTGTAGTAAAAAGTGAAAATCTGTAATAAAATTTGTAATGGGTGTCCTTGTTTTAAAGATGATTCAACTTAGGCATAAATGTTTTTTACTCAGATATATCAATTTTAGGTATAATAATATATGTGTAGTTTTATTGCTAATGGATAATTTATGAGAAAAAAAAATGAATATTTTATCATGTTCTATATTGCAGATAATACGCGCTTAATGGTAAAAACGTTAAAAATAAAAACCCAAGTTGCAATAAAGGATCAAAAGGAGTTCATGTGTTTTAAATTGACTTAAATAGGAATATTTTTGCTATCTATTATATAGGTGGTTTAATACATAAATTACTTTTAGTAAATTTCATTTTATATCATTGAGTAAAAAAGATTTATTTGGTGTGTTTTAAATAAGTTACGTTTTTTATTGAGTAGGTACTAAAAAAAAGTATGGGAACTAAAATAAATTTATGTTAGGTAATTCTAAGTTTAATTATATTAAACGATATATAATTGTCTTTAAAAAGTAATAGAATTGGTTTTTGTTAAAACAATTTAAATGGAGATTTGAAGTGGTTAAATAACACGACGTTTTGTTTTCGTATTAACTCGAATTATTTCCTTTTTTTTTCTATTAACCTTCTGCTGGAATACAGATTAACCAATTCAACAAAAATTTCTTTGTTTAATCAGCTCAAGTCAATCATAATTAAGAGGAGCTCTGATAAAAAATAACATTAGATTCACTTATTTTTTAAAAGAACTATATGATGTGATTCAGTCTTTCATAGTACTGTTTTTTTTCGACTAATGTAAATAGAAATAACTAAAGTATATTTTTTACTCATATAAATTGAGTAAAATCAAATATTAAATGCAGGTATAACAAATAAAATTCTCCTAAAAAATTAATTTACAAATTGACATAAAATAATAAAAAAAAAATAAAATTACACGTAATGATTTAAAAATTATTGCTAGATTATTTATATTAAGTTTTTTTTTTTTTTTGCAGGACTAGTAGTAATAAAATCGTTTCATTATAAAGGATAATTTCATTCGTTGTACCTACATTTCTACAATATTTTATTTTAGATTTATGTTTTTTTAGGAATAAACAATGTAAAAAATAAAGTAAAAATCTGTTGGACCGTCAACGTGTGCAATGCGGGAATGAGAGCCTACTGCTATACCTTCATTGAATTCTTTATGTTTTACGAACAAATATTATTTTTTTCGATACTTTTAATATTTTTTTATTTTAAACGATTAAAATTGTTATAACAACACTAATAAATACGTATAATTGAGATTATATTGGCATGATTAATTTTTTTTAATGGTAAAACCAACTTATTTTTTGTTGTTACAGGAATCGAAGTTTTAAGGTGCTGTAAATTTCTTACTGTTTTAGTGATGTAGTGATTTTTTCTTTTTGTATGGAAATATATAGATATATTTAGACGAAGCGGATTGGTCCTAGAGGCAGCGTACTAATTCATCAAGAGCTGGTGGGGGGGGGGTGGGGCATGTGCCCTGGGAGTTGGAGCAGGACTCAGTTGCGAGGGACCCTCAGAGCGAGGAGGACTCAGCTACAGGTAGCCAGTCACTATCTATATAGCACATTGAATATATCCTAGCACAACACTTCAGGCATTAGTTTAAATAAAACAAATATAGTAATTAAAATTTTCTTCAGATAACAATGATACATTCCAATTCATAAACAAAAGGAAAGCAATAATTTCAGTTTTCAAATGAAAAGTCGTTTTAAATTATAAATTGTGTCATTAATCAAAAAAGAACTATGCCTTTGAGGTAGTAAACTACTACATCGCATGTTCTTTATATTCATTCGTAATAAAATTTAACCATTTAATTCTTTTAAGAACTGGACTTGATTGAAAGTAGTTAGACAAGCCCAGATTTCGAATTAGATTTTTCAAGTTTTGAATTTCAATTATTGAATCATCAATCTTAAAAACTTCAATTGAATATAATTGACATCTCATTGTCCCTTAAAATTATCAACAAAGAACAGGTTTTATATCTGTAAAATCGTTATTTAATTGAAGTTTTCATCAAATGTGAATGATAACTGCATCTTGACACTGGATTATCTGATACACGATAGCTTTTGTAGGAGAGAGGAGAGAGGAGGAGAGCCCGAGGAAGAACAGGTAGTTATTGGCGACGGAAGAGCCGAAGACTGCTGTTAGCAGTTAGGAGTTGGCAGTTGGCACCGTCGGAATACTAACTTGGGATGGTAATGTTAGTAATTAGAGTAGGTGCTAGGAGTTGCTAAGGGGACTCAACCATAGGGTGGCTAGAGCTCGATCGTTATGGGCTTTCATATCGACCCGCTAATATTTCTCCAAGTCTAACGCTCCTCTACTCTACCTAATCGTATTTTAATACACCAACGGATCCGACATACAGGCAGACTCAGTCCATTAACGCGGTAGCTCTGTGTCCCTCTGGAGGCCTCTCGGCAGGAAATTTGCAATGGGTCCTCTAAGAAACACGGAATGGATTTTTATCAATTATCATTTAATTTATTCCTGTGGTTATGTTAGGTTCGACAAATCAATTTTATGTCAAGACTAGAATAGTTCTTGAAAATTTTGAGACCAATCTGATAACTTCCTAACCACTGAAAGTAATTCAAACGACTCTCATGATAGATAACACGACTCAATAGTTCAGTAAATATAATATAATTACTTTAATTTAATAAAAAATATCAGTGGGTAACAATTATGTCACGTGGTTTATTAAATAATTTTATTGAAAAGAACCGGCTGCATGACTTAATTCTCTTGGAAACTATTTTTTTTTCTTTTTCTTTCACTATACGTTCCTCAGCAACTCTCAGCTCTATAAACTTACTCTTTTCTTTCACTATATGTTTCTCAGCAACTCTCAGCTCTATTAACTTACTCTTTTCTTTCACTATATGTTCATTGGCAACTCTCAGCAGTATCTACTTACACTTTTCTTTCATTATATGTTCCTCGGCAGTATCTACTTACTCTTTTCTTTCACTATATGTTCCTCGGCAACTCTCAACAGTATCTACTTACTCTTTTCTTTCACTACATGTTCCTCGGCAACTCTCAGCAATATCGCGCTGGAGTTTGAAAAAGATAATACTGAAATTAACGATACTATTATTTATTTGTATGTCCTCAGCTAATGAACAGTTCATGTTGCCTGATGAAATTCGAAAGTAAAATAAATGTATAACACATCAACTTACAAATGAACTCTCTAAGTCATATAAATACCTTTTTTTGGTTTTCCAGGATCTTTACAAAATCTAAAATCTAACGCATGTAAAATTCAAACGAAATATTTGTTTTTCTAAAATTTGATTCTCAAGCTCCTATTTGTGACGCTTTAACATGATAGCCTATATTATTATGTATGATTATTACACATTTTATATATAGATTATATGGCTAAATATAATTGTTTTCAAGCTTTACAAATCAAATATTCGATTTTTATCCTTTCTTAAACATTATGCCATTATTAGTTCACGAAGAATGTATCTCTATAATCTAACTTATAAATGTAAACATTTTATAAAATGTTTACACAGTTGTATTAATGCTAACTTGAAAAAGAATAAAAGGTTTAAATTAAAAATGTTGGCTGCTGGCACAATATTTCAGCATTTCAGTCCAGTTTTCCAACCTTCAACCATTTTCTATTACAGAACGAAGTAATAGAAGCTCGTGGTCTACATGTAAATAAATAATTGTTTTACTGATTGAAAGGATTTGCTTCGATTATCTGAGAATTACTCAAGTCGTTTTTTGTTTTTATAAGATTTCTCCCTTTGTTAGTTTTTGTTAAGGACTATAAATCAATTTTTTGGTAGTGATTACTAAAAAATGATAACAAAACTCATACTTCATTCCATATAACAACAGTGTGTGTTCACATGTTAAAAGAGAATAATTTATGTTGTAGAAATGGCCAGTGGCCCAAAATATCAGTTTTGGAGGGTCCCAAAATAAAATATGATTGACAAATGTAAATTCTTATTACTCCATAATTCAGTTATAAGTAATAACAGTGGTTAAATTTTCAAGTATATGAATTGTCCAATTATTGGTCAATTCCAATTCTCATAATTATTTATGCCACGAAGCTTAAATATTGAAAAAAAAAAAGGCAGCTAATAAAATGGTAGATATAACAATAATTAAATGACAGTGTTGGTGGCACACAATTCTTATTTTATACTTTTTCTTAGTAAAGGTATAGTGTTTATACTGATAAAGGGAGTCCAGGCTGGTGGAATCATCATCCGATTTCAATGAGATTTTTTATGATGATAAAAAAAAATAGTATATATATAAATATTTTTTTATATCATCGCATATCACTTTTGATCTGCACGTATTTAATGTTTATTATATACAAATCGATTTGGTTGTAGAATATCGAAGAACAAACAACCTTTGTTGATCAAAAACAGTTAAAATTTCATTTGTGCCCCTAATATGAACGAAAAATTAAAAATTGTGAGTGTCCTGCCTTCATGAAATAATTGCTGTTTATAATGGCATCCAAATTCAAGGTGATATAAAAAAAAATTTCAAATGTTTTGTTTTATATCTCTGGTTCTAATTCGTTTACTAAGCTCCAATTGGTATCATTTCCTGCAGTTTAGTGGCTGCTAAGCTTCTATTAAGTTCGTGTAGATTAGAGCCGTTGTATTGAAGTTATTGAAATTTTTATAATTTTTGAAAAATAAATCGAACAATAA
>NW_027111603.1:10069-15175 GCF_000696795.3 Halyomorpha halys
GAGGTAGAGATAGACTTGACCTGGTGGGGATTTAGTAGAGAGAAATTGCTGGTGCACATCGTAGGAAGTATGCCGAGGGAATACAAAGTGATTATGGAATGTGACCTGCTAGGGAAGGTAGGTGCTTGGTTCAAGAATATCAAGGGGGAGTGGAGAATTAAGTTGAGGGGTAATATGTACAAATGTCAGCGACAGAGAAAAACCGAGGGGGCACGGGTTGCAGCAATCAATCAGGCTGAGGACTGGAGACAGAGGCTTAAGAGGGAATATAAAGATATTTTTTTTTAAAGAAGGAGAGATGCAGTATGCCCGGGGCAACCGGGAAGACAGTTCATGAGATCGTACTTAAAGAAGATAAGGTTACATATGTGAAAGAGAGGAGATACCCGCAGGCGCTACGCCACCACATCCGGGAAGTGCTCAAAAGTTTAAAACACCAGGGAATTATTATTGATAGTACATCCCCATACAATAGTCCATTGTGGGTGGTTAAAAAGAAGAGTGCTCCAGGTGATACTACTGAAAAATACAGAGTGGTGATAGATTTCAGGAAGCTGAACGAGAATACCATAGACGAAATGTATCCAATCCCCAGATTTAAAGACATTTTGGACAGGCTAAGCGGGGCGACGGTATTCAGCACATTGGACTTGAAGGCCGGATATCATCAAATTAAGATGCACCCTAAGGATCAACATAAGACAGCATTCACATTCGAGAGAAGCCACTATGAATTTACAAGGATGCCGTTTGGCCTCAAAAATGGTCCCATAACCGTTGTCTGTTGTAATGACAAGGGGTTTTGGGAAGTGGACCAAATATTTTCTCAGAGTTTCCATGGACTCAACAGCATTGGCTGTTACACTGTATCTTGTAAATAATTTTTTCGAAAAAGTGTCCGCTATGATATATACATAATAATTTCTCATGTGGAGTGTATCCATCATGATGGAGTCAAATGGTTTTTCTGGTGTTGGAGTAATCATAAATTTAGGTTTGATTGGCCTTCTGTCGTACTTGATTTTATTGCAAAGATCGCATTCATTTATAATGTCGGTAATATGATCCTTCATATTCGGCCAATAATATTTGGTTTTTAATTTCATATAAGTTTCACTTATACCCCTATGGCATGATTTTGCGATGTGTTGGTCTAGAATTAATTGTTTTTGCTCATTTTTATCAACAATATCAGGTAATAGTAAAGAATATTTTTTTATACGGTTGGTTAAAAATTTTTCCCTGATAATTTCAGTTACTTTATTATAGAGACCCTCATACCAATTGGTTTCACTTTCGACACCTTGTATTTTGGGCGAACAGTAAACTCCATACGTTAGATTAGGTCTTAATATTTCCATTAATTTGTTTTCTAGCTGTTCTGCATTTTGATTAAATGGATATGTAAGTTCCAAAGTTATTCTAGTTTTGTTAAATATCTTTTCGACTCCATGTTCATTAAATAAAAATCTTCCTCAAAATTTGGTACTTGAAGTATAGGGCTACTGCAAACAATTGTTTTTAATATTTCAAACGCCTCTCTATATGACTCTGGTTTTATCTCGCCTTCTTTACGCAGGCATGTAGTCATGGGTGCGGCTATTTTCGCGTAGTTGGGAATCATTTTGCGATAGAATCCCGTTAGGCCTAAAAAGCTTTTTATCTCTTTTTCATTGCGTGGTAGTTTAAAGTCCTTGACAGCTTTAATTTTGGTTCAATTCCATTTTAACTAATAATATGTCCAAGAAATAATAGTTCTTGTTCACAGAATTCGGTTTTGTCTAACTGAATTTTGAGATTATGTTTTTTCAATTTTTCTAGGACTGTTTGCATGTGTTTGAGATGGTCATTAAATGTTTCGGAAAATATGATAATATAATCCATTTACACGAGGACATGAGGCATATCAGCAAATATAATAATTCATAGCTCTTTGAAATGTCGCCGGGGCATTGCATAGACCAAAAGGCATGCGTAGAAATTCAAAATGACCTTGATCGGTGCTAAATGCCGTTTTGTGAACAGAGTCTTCGTGTACTTTTATTTGATGAAAACCGGAACAGAGATCCATGGCAGTAAAAATGGTGGCTTTTCCCAATTTTCCAAGTAAATCTTCTATATTTGGCAAAGGATAGCGGTCAGGGATTGTTTCTCGATTTAGTTTTCGGTAATCGATCACCATGCGAATTTTTTTCTGACCTGATGCGTCAGCTCGTTTTGGAACTACCCATACAGGTGAATTATAAGGAGAGTTACTAGGTGTGATGATTTTATTGTCCAACATTATATTAATTTCCTCTCTAATTTGTTCTCTAAATTGTTGTGGGTAACGGTAATTGCGTGAGTAAATTGGTTCGTCAGTTTTAGTTTTAATTTGGTGCTCCAGTAAGTCAGTTGCAGATAATTTATCTTTTTCAGTTTTAACAATTGTAGGATAATTTTTTTAAAGATTTGATAATTCGGTTCTGTGTTAAGGGGGGATATGTTCAATCCGGACAAGTTCATGTATGTCTTTGATATTCTCCTCTGTCGGTGGGTCGATTATGTCTACTTCATGTAAATTCATTAAGGGCAATTTAATTGTTCCTTTTTGGTTACCTATTATCTTAACTGTATCTCTGTAGATTCCGGGGGATATTTCATGCCATCTTCCTTGTAATCTATAAAGAAACTTTTACCTTTTGGTAAGTCTGCCAGATTTTGTCCTTCTTTTATTTCTATCGCTAAAGAGTCTCTTTCCATTATAAAAAGGAAACTCGTTATGCTGTGACCTAATTGTTCTATTTTCAAAATCTACTTTAAATTTTAAATCATCCATAAGTTCGGAACCGATTAAAACGTCATAATTTGGACTAAAATCTAATATAAAAAATTTTACTTTGAATGGACATTTTAAAAAAGTATTGTGAATACTAGTGGTTATGGTCTCTGTGCCTTTTTCTTCTCCGGCGGCGGTCACGACGATGAAATCTTCGTTTTGGCGTTGAATTCCTGGTGGTATTATTTTTGGGTTTATATAATTTTTTTGCGAACCTGTATCTAATAACCATTTCCGATTCTTTCTATCTATTACGAACGGAAGTTTATGGAAATTGGTAGTGTGAAGTTCGTATTTTTTTATGTTTTGTAGTCTGGATCTGGGTCGTCTCCTAAAAAATGATTTTCGGATTCTCCTCGATTAGTAGTGAGAATTTCCAATTGTTCACGGAGTTCTCTTATTTCCCTGTCTCTAGGATCTTCCTGGTCTAGTTGATACACCGGTTGTCGGGGTTGATTTTTCTGGAAGCCACTAACGGTACGCATCGAAACCGTATTTGCAGGTTCTCCTTTTTCGACGGGCTTATGGTTTCTATGATGCCCTGAGCCCTTATTTTTATGTTGTCCTGAGCCCTGAAAGAATCTTTTCTGTTCTTCAGGTTTCCATGGTTCTCTATGTGGATTATTTCTTTTATCGTGATTTAAGTCACGATCATCATAATAATGGTCCCGATGGTAGTCTCTTGGTGGGTAATTCTGATGGTGCCTCGTATCTTGATAAAATTTGGGTTCGTGATAATTATTATAATGTTGTTTCCGTTTTTCTGAATTAAAATTTTTTTTGGGTTCTTGGGTTTCCCCAGGTTTCCTCATGCTGCCGGAATTAATCAAATCTTCAAAAAGAAGGTGGTTTTCATTTTGAATTAAATTACGTAAATCGTCTAAAGTTTTTAGTTTGTCCGTTTTAGTCATCAAATATGTCCTAATATGAAGAGGCATATTAGTAAAAAAATGATATAAGATGTCTTTTTCCAGGACCGAAACGATTGTAGCCCTTTCCGGAATATTTTGTATTCTATATTTTGAAATTATTAAGGAACGGCTCTTGTCTAACCTTTGAAGGAAATCTAGTGGATGTTCCCTATACTGAATCCTCATATTTGAAAGTTCAAATTTAGTTGTTCTATTGACCTAGAATCCCTAAAAGTATTTTCTAAAAACGCTATCAGTTCATTCACATTAGCGAACTCGCAAGTGGTATTTATATAGTCAGCATCTCCCGTCAGTCTAGCTAGTATTTTACTGAGTAAGCGCTGGTCGTTTAAATCCCTGAGTTCATTGTCCGGTTTGCAGACGATGTTGTGCACTTGTCTACAAACGGTAATAAATTTTAATAAATTGTGCGGATCCCCATTAAATGTAGGGATGTGATCATAGTCCGCGGATTTAATTGCAAAAGTGGTTGCCATTTCGTCTAATTTTATGAATTTCTTAATATCTATTGATCTTAATTGTGATAATCTTTCGGATAATTTTGACATAAAATTACAATGTATGTATATATGTTAATTAATTTAAATAAATGTTCTAAAGAAAATATAATGAAAACAATAAAACTTACAAAAAAAAAAAATGTATTCCAAAAAAAGCTTCACTCACAGTTCCTCCAGGAGTTTCGATGTCTGTCGGGGTGATCAGACGATTTAAGCTCACCAGTGGGTCCTTTTCCAAGATCTAAGAGTCTAAGCGGGGTGCCAGTCTCTTACAGGTGCAATATCCTCGAGAGGTAGATCGAATCTTGAAATCAGGTATTCTGTAGAGTTCGAGTCTAGAACCGCGATGATACTTGCATGCGGACCCTGTTCGGGCGCTAATTACGAAATTCAACGGAGATAAAATGAAAAAAAAAAACTTTATTGGTAAGCAAATGATACAATGAACATTACGACATGCTACAACTATTACTGGTACAGATCTAACAAGCTTGGGATTGATGGGGGTATATATAGAAGCTGTGGAGGGAGGTGGGTCGAAGTTGTAGAGTCAGCAGGAATTGCTACCATAACTCAGTAACGGATAGTGAGGAAAGCAGTTCTGAACCTAGAAAATATGAACCAAAACAACCAACCTCAAACCTGCAGTCAACCAAACTCAAGCTGCAGTCAACCAAGCATAAGCAGCTGCGAACCCACCTCCACAGGTGATGCAACCATTACCAGAAGTCTCTTTAGCGCAATATCATGCCACAACGCTAGAATGGATCAAGGTCCGTACGGCAACTGCCCAGGACCTGAGAAAGGCGGTATCGGACCTAGAAAAATTCACCGGAGAGACTGGGGAATTAAATAT
>NW_027111603.1:17624-17951 GCF_000696795.3 Halyomorpha halys
CGCACCCGATGTTTTTAATGTGGGACAGAGGGACATATAGCTCGACAGTGTGCCTATATGTATCGAGGGAGGGAGCAAAATGTGCCTGAACCGATGGAGGTCAATGGTCAGAGATAACGGAGAAGGGTAATCTGAGGTAGAGGGAGAGGTGGAAATGGGCTTGAACCATTGGGGATTGAGTAAGGGCATCTTGAAAGTCCATATTGTAAAGACCATGCCGAGGGAATATAATGTAATTGTGGGGTGTGACCTGCTAGGGAAGGTGGGTGCTTGGATTAAGAATAGCAACGGGAAATGGAATATTAAGATAGGAGGTAAAACCTACAA
>NW_027111603.1:18001-19926 GCF_000696795.3 Halyomorpha halys
AAAAAAAAACTTTATTGGTAAACAAATAGTACAATGAACATTACGACATGCTACAACTATTACTAGTACAGATCTAACAAGCTTGGGATTGATGGGGGTATATATAGGAGCTGTGGAGGGAGGTGGCTCGGAGTTGTAGAGTCAGCAGGAATTGCTACCATAACTGTATATATGTGTATACAGTTGTAAATAACAATAAATAATTCTCTAAAACTTTATCAAAAGTAATATTGACTTTACTATCAATAACAAAACTAAAGAATAAGATGATATTTAACGAGATGAGTTCTCCTTATTCTGGAAAAAAAACAAGTAGTATCATTCAGATCATAGCGTATCTAGTAGCTTGTAGAAAACAAGGAAGAATTAGATGGGGAGAGGAAGATCAAACATTCAGGTTTCAAAAAATTGTTAAGGGTGCATAAAAGATAAAAGTTGTAAAAATCTCTGCCACTAAGCCTACAGTAACATGGAAAAGGTAAGCGGAAAGGTTCCTTTTTTCGATTCTTTACTTTTATCTTGAAAACGTTGCGTCGTAGAAGGAAAAAAGGTAAGGTAAAAAGATGTTTCTAAGTAAAGTAAAGTTTCTAATACAATAAAATATTTTCGTTAACTTTTTTTTACGAAATATTTGATATCTAAAACTTACCATTGATTTTTGCCAACTCTTTTTTTTTTTATATATATTTACCTTTTTAACTCGGCAACCTTTTCGATTAAAGAAAAAGTACTAAAAGTAAGTTGCCGATCATTTTATTTCTTTCAAAAGTGCTTATGTAATAATCATTTATTACCAACTGGTTAAAAATTATGGCAATTTTATATTGTTTGATGAATTTTGTAACCTTCTGTGCAAAACAGTGCTCTGGTTTTTATTGTTATCAAGATCTAGTGTGTGATGATTATTTACTAAATTTCTTTCCGGGTTATAAAATTGGTGTATAAATAAGAAGAATGATCGAAATTTTTTACTGTCTCAATACTTTCTCTAAATATTCCTATATACGCCATCAAACCCTCCACTCCCGTCCATGGCAGCCTTACTTATCTGACTTTTCAAACGGACAATTACAGCGAGTAGGTTGGTCGATGAACGACATGTCACAATCTCATAAGAGGAGATCGTAACGCTAAAAAAAAAGCCGGACAAATAAAAAAAAAAGGACTATATATATAAAGTTAACAAATTATTTATATATAAAGTATATTATAAATAATTGTTTTGTTATTTAGTACTTATCTATTAGGTCTTACAAATATTCATTAACAAATTCAGTTAACTAAGTAAATTAAATAAAATTAAAATCTGAACCGCTACAACCCATGAAGGATTAGGGGTTCAGTGCTTTGTATGGCAGTACTGGTACTAGGTTGTAAAAGGAGGCGATTTAGTCAAAATCACGCTCGACCGCTAGATTTTTGCCTAATTAAGGGTACTCAATTTATGAGGCTGAGTGAATCCCAGGAGAGCTCCAAAACCCAGAGTGTTGACTCACGGCTACAGTGTAACAGAAAACAATTTTCTGCCCTGCCGGATTCGAACCCGGGTCCACTGTGCCACCATGCTCCCTCAGTTAACTAAGTATGTAAAATTAATTTTATTAGATAATTATAATAAATATGAATAAAAATTATGTAATGTTTACTTACTATATATATATTAATTCTAAACAAGTGGTTTGCACTATCTTTCATATGAACTTCATTTAATATAACATATGTTATATCTTCTAATTTAGGTATCTTCATTAACCTGTATTTGTATTTTTTTCGTTATAATTTAAAGTATATATATTATCCACTAACACCTGTTGAACAGATTCAATACTTAGGACTCCATAAGAGACTTACTTGGAATCCACACACAAGACTGAAACGACAAGAAACTGCTCGTAGATTCCGATTGCTACAACACTTACTTGACA
>NW_027111603.1:20286-28771 GCF_000696795.3 Halyomorpha halys
TTGTATTATTTTGTACAGTTGTAAATTACAATAAATAAATAATAAATAATAATAAATAAAAGTATATTATAAATATAAAGCTTTCATTGCATAAGACAACGTATAATGAAAGTCTTAAACTGTTTGACTAGTTTAGGTTTCAAACAAGAAATTGTATTTATCATCATTTTTAGCATATTGCAACTTTTTATTATTTCAGTCTTCTTGTTTTCTTCTTTAAGATAAATCGAAGATGGTACAAAAATGATCGCTGAAACAAAAAAGCTATCCATCAGCTCTTAAACGTTCCCAGCAATCCATCAGAACGGAGAAACACATTAGTTATACAGACCACAAACCTCCAAATCCAGAAATGATGTATCTCCAGATTCCTAAAACCTTAAATTCAAAAACAAATCAAGCATTCATTTATTCTCAATCAGGTTCTAGTCCCAATGTAGCAGCATCAATCACTTCAATCCATTTTGTTATTTATTCTTCTATAATGGGTTTCTGTTTTGTTTTTTTTTAAAGTGATTACATTTTTGTATTTAGTTTGCAGCTATTATTAAAATAGTTTATTCATCTTTAATAATTATTATTTCTATGTTTTTTTTATTTTATTTAGCTAAGGATTATCTTTCCCAATAGTACGTCTTATCATTATGAAATAGATTACTTATTCAGTAAAAACGATAGAATAATAATTATTTAAAATAAATTCTTATAACATATAAATTTTCATCATCACAACATACCGATGCTTTAAAAATTTCAATTTCTTGAAAATAAAAAATAAATTATTCCAGCGATGATTAATTTCTACCAATGCCTGTTATTTCTATCACCCTAAAGACTTAGGAAAATTTAATTTAAAAGCATTTATTTTCCAAAAATGTGTTGTTTTTTTGCGAGTACAATTGTATATATATTTTATATAAAAAATGGTGCTATGGTTTTGTCGAAAACAGAGATGAATTTCAAATCATATAGAAGTAAGTAGAATTAGGTACGATAACAACTATTATCTAAAAATGTTATGTTATATTAAGGTCTAAATATTTATTATTAAATTAAAAAAACAAAACAAGTATTTACTAAAGTTGAATCTATTTTATAAGCCTGGAAAACGGGGTTGTGAGATGCGTTCTGAATCTCAAGTAGTCCATGACAACTTATCATTTTAGAAGTGTGTTTTATTTAAGCTAGCCAGAGCGCATTACATTCTTATCACGTTTTCCAACGTATAAATGTTTCAAATAAGTGTTCATGTACGCCTATTGTGGTTACAGAATCCTATTTCCTACTATATCATGAAAAATATTTATTTAACCAAAATATAAATTTATAATTATAATATATTATAAATATAAATTTATGATTATATATTTCTTTTAGCTGGTCCTGTATTTTGGGTACCGAATAACTGCACCGGTATACACGAATCTTAAGTCTGGGTTCTGGAAGTCCAAGTTTTATTACTGCCGGTTATTAACATAAAAAAAGTGGTTTAGTCAGATGGGCTTTGCTTTGTTGTAAATATTATAATTTTATAAGTTTGTAGCAAACTTGGTGTACAGAATAAAAAGAATTTATTAATTTCATATGTAGCTTATTATAATTTAGGAAAAAGAGAAATTGAAAAAAAATTATTCAGTACATCATATAATACATGAAATACATTATATATACTTTTCCTGAGTCTTCTCCCTTTGATGGTATTAAAAGGTGTTGATGTCAGTCCAGCTAAGATGTTATAGTCTAGCTATAGCCAAACGCTACGCCACGGAATTAATGGAACGTGAAAGGACCGTTTCTCTGACAAATTGAGACTGGTATACCAAATGACTAAATAAGGAGACATTTTAATTATGAACTGTGGGGATATATATTAACGTAAATGTTTAAAATTTAAAATGTTTGTTGCTGATTAATATTATTTTATGCATATTCTGAATTGTGTTAATTTCTATTGTAGAGTAGCAAATGATAGAGCGATGGCCTCAATACGTTGTTTATGATATATTAAAACAAAGAAATTTAATAAGGATGAATTTTTCACTACAACTAATGAAATTTCATTTAGCAATGAACCTATAGTATTAAGAAGATAAATAAATAAATAAATAAATTGCTCAAGGTACAATTGTTAATTTTTTATTAAGTTTTTATGAAATAACGAATAAATATAAATTTAAAACCGAATACATGTAAACAGAAAGAAATAATTGTAGAAACACAAAACATAAAATTAGCCACACGGTAATTATATAATTTTCAATAAATTCTAATTAAATGGATCAATAAACTCTTCGTATCCCGTACGCCCAGTTTACATCTAATACTTATTATATTTTATATTTTCACGTATTTGATAATTTTTATGAGAATTCTGAATTGTGTTGATTTCTTTTGTAGAGTAGCAAATGATAGAGCGATGGCCTCAATACGTTGTTTATGATATGTTAAAACAAAGAAATTTAATAAGGATGAATTTTTCACTACAACTAATGAAATTTCATTCAGTAATGAACCTATAGTATTAAGAAGATAAATAAATAAATAAATTGCTCTTGATATTACAAATTCGATCCTAAAAATTCTACTTGACTACTTCTAATTTGATCTACTTGACTGTTCTCGTGGAAAAAGTATTTGATAGTAAATGTCAGAATTATATGGTTTTTTTTGTTTTTTTTTTACTTTTTTAGAAAAATGGTTAATATTTTATGAGCTTCATCTTAAAATGTAATGATCCACAGAGTTTCTTTTGGTTTCAAATCTCAGTTAGTTTAATTGACTTTGAATAAGAATCAGCCAGGCTTTTCTGCCAGGTCTATAGATTTAGAATTAATTAGGAATATTTGAAAAACATAGTTCGCTTAAAATCCAAAATATCGTTCTAGTTTATACAAAAGTAAACTTTATAAGTATTAAATGGATATTTTGTTTATTACTTATATGCATTTATTTTTATATTTTTATAAAGATATTTTGCTTGGCTTGATACTCGCCTAACTTAATTGATGTTATTGTAGCCTGTTAAATTTTTTTTTTTTTAATTTAAGAGATAAATAATTATTGAGACTAAAATAATAACCCTGAAGAGACTGAGCTACTACAGCTGCGTTCTTGGAAGATGGCTATCTTTGGTGAATAGTTGTTATTCTGGGAAGGAGTAATTGATACTTCTGAAAGAGAAGCATGGCAGGAACATTGCAAGCTTGAAAGCTCGACAGCTATAGTCCGAAGTTTGCTCTAACTCTGCTGTTTCTGGAAATTTGGTATCTACTATAGTTGGTATAAAACATTTCTAAATATTTTTTTTTTTCAAATGGAGAGATATCTTTAAACCATACTGCTCTTGAACAAAAATGTCGACGAAATCAGACAGATTTAAAGCCAAATACAAGAACTTATACTAAAATCTCTACAGAAAACTCTAATAATTCTATTAAAAATTATCAGTTAGAAGGAAAAAAAAATCTTCACCTGAAACACAAATCAATTTTGGATTACATAGGATGAGCCATTTTCGAAATAAAGGTAAATTCATTTGCTTTTGCTTAAAGTATTAGATGTAAATAGATAAAAACTGATAATTGACCATTTTTACACTAAACTACATTTTCTCTGAATTTGTGTTGTTTTTTAAACAAAATGTTGTGAAAGCAAAATTAGTGGTTAGACTTTAATTAAATTGATATGAAATCAGTTAGGTACCGACCCACACAATCCCCGAAGATTTCATCAAGTCAATGGTATTAGTTGTTTTGTCCGTCACATTAATTTAGCTACAGATAGATAGACATGTCAAATCAGCGTACATTCAAATCTATACAGGAAAGATACCTATTGCGATTTATGTATTTGATTTTGATAAAATTTCCTAATATTATGCAGGTTGTTAACGAGATGGTCCCATATCAATTATATTAACTTTCATCCATTACATTACCTTATGCATGTGGGAATATAATATAAATTATTTAAAGAATTTGTCCATCAATATGAACAAAGTCAATAAAAATTGATTCGATTTTATTAAAGTTATTTCTCTACGTTTTAAATATTCAAGAAATCACTTACCGTAGTCAGATTTTTACATTTTGTTTTTAAAAAACATTTCTTAGCGACTCTTGCATTAATAATTTGTGAGAATTTAACTACTTTTTATTTATTTTTTTCTTGTGTAGAATATTTGGGGCGACGGTAGCAGCGTGCTAGAGCGCCATCTACCAACCCAATGGTTGCGAATTCAAGTCCCGGACCTAACCGGGAGTTTTTCAAGCATATAATGATATAATACTCACTCACAGCCTTTCCCCGAACATTTGTGGGGCCTGTTAGCCTACGGGTGGCACTCACAATATTAGGCGTGGCAGTGAAGAACCCACCCAATCAAAACCTCGCCAAGAAACGCGCGATGTATTTCCGTAGTACATCGCTCGAGACCTTGAACCTTCACGGTCTGTCGTGCCAGAAGAAGAAGTGGAATAATTTACTTTCACTTACTTTACTTGGGATCCCTGACAGACAAGATTTTAAAGGAGCCGTTGAGGTTATAAATGTTTTAATTTAATTTTTATTTTGTATTGTAAAAATATTGAACATATTGAATGAAGATATATTTTTTTCCAAAATAAACAGTTTGGTAACAAATACATTTCAACTCCAATACCCAGGTAGGTAAAGTATAGGTCTATCCCAAACCAGACAGATCAATACCTACACAGGTATAGACATAGAGTGTATGTCTTCAAAAATATGCAAAACATGAAAATCAATTATAATTTTCTAAACGTTGTACACACATGATACACAAAGTTTGGCTTCCTCTAGTTTATTTTAATGCTATGTACTGGCTCGGGATTTAGTCGGGATGCCAGGATAATCGCGGAAGGTAATTATCCAAAAATAAGTTAACTAATTAATTAATATTGCGTCCTGCAAGACTATTATCATAATTGGATTCTTTTCCAAAGGCTTTTTGTGTGTTTACCAGTTTACCAATTAAATGCCTTCATATTTATAAAATGTTTTTACCATTGATTATATAATTTAATAATGGGTGGTATTGTATAATGTGATAGTAAATTAACTACTTAAAGAAACTAAATATTTATTTAAAATTATTGATGTCTTTATTTACAATGATGTTATTAAAATGATTGATGTCTTTATTTACAATGATGTTATTAAAATGATTGATGTCTTTATTTACAATGATGTTATTAAAATGATTCATGTCTTTATTTACAATGAAGTTATTAAAATGATTCAGATAATTGGTTTGCCATAAAATATAGATTATTACCTAATATATATCTGAATGAGTGCTGAGTTGGTGATTTGGGCGGTGCGTGTAGCAACGTGAGTGTCATCTTGTTCATAAGGGGTGGCGTCCAGGTCTCACAGCCGTTCTTAGAACTTCGTCAGGTCAAAGTGCATCTTGCCCTCGTCTTCTTACTTCTGGTGCTTCTAATTTGGATGATTCATGTCGTGAGGTGTAGTAAGTTGGGTATTGTCGTTGCCGTGGAGTTCGTCTTAGCGGTGGAGTTCCATTTCTGAAGAACCATTCTCAGGACCTCTTCTCTAGCCCGTCTTCCTACTTCTGCTACTTCTACCGCTTCTGTGTCTTCAATGCTTTTTTCCTGGTCTCTTTGTCCTGCCCCTTTTCTCCCACCTCCCCTTAGAGGCCTTACTTTTACCGAATCTAATTCCTTATTGGCCATAGGTAACAAAGCGCCCCCTAGGTGAGCGCCTCCCCTAGGCCCGAGAGGGGATGGGAAATCTAGGAAGGGTTTCTACCTGCTTAATTGGTTTCAGTTCTTCGGTATATAGCAAGAGATGTGCGAAAAGCTCTGACTTACAAGATAAAATGTAAATATGATTTTTCCTCGGTTAAGTAATATATAATTGTAATTGATTGAAAATAAATAAATTGGAGGTTAGGAAAATAAAAAAGCTCTGACAACAAGACCAAGTGTGGTACACAAACATAAATGCCTCTGTGTGTGACTGAGGTATCCAGGGGAACAGGTATCCTCGCAGATGTGGCTAAATCATATAACGACCTTTACCATATTGTTATATATGGTATGTTATATATATGGTATGTTATATATATATATATATCGCGTATTTTCAAATCATAGCTTGAAGTCGTTACGAGATGGAAGACGAGTTTTTAGAGAAATTCTAAATACTTCAAGTCGGAAGAACATATTCCTGACGTGTTCTTCATATTCCTGTCATGTTATATATAATATTTATCAATGCAGAAGTTAATGATTTATAAGGTGGAATCAGGAATTCTTCCTTCCAACTTAAAATATTTAGAATTTCTTTAGCAACTCTTCTTTCATCTTGTAACAACTTCAAGCTATGCTTTGAAATTAAACGTTAAGGTATTGGTATAGTTTTAATCTGTTTCGTATAGTAAATTAAAAATGTTTTTAAAATTTCTTTGTCCATTCATACCTACATAGAAATTTTGAAAGGAAGTAAAACTGATACCGATTTTAATCATTACTAGAAAGAAGTTCTTACCTGAGACCTTTAAGATTTGGTACCTGAGATCGGTTGAGATAAAATCACTTTAACTAAGCCTGAATTATTGAACTCTAATGAGGGGTCATTGCCTCTTAATGAATACACCCCGAATAAGATCTCGACCAATTCGACAGTAACGACTTTCCTCGTTATCCCCTTGTTTATCCCTTTTCCCTAATTCTCCTGATAAATTCCCCCTAAGATATTGGATTTAATTAGCTAAGTTCTCTTTTGTGTCTTCTTTCTCACTTTGCCTTTGAAAATACTTCAGTGACCTAGAAATAAATCGTTAAAAGAAGTTTAAAAGCACCTTTAGTACCTTTTTAATTGAACTTTCCCTGAGGATAAGATCTTCACTAAACTGAGTCATTAAACCTTTTCCTAGGCAAATTAATTTAATTAAGGCCGTAAGCAGAAACGTATTACTACTCCTGATATTAAATAAACGATGGCTTTGGGTTAGTAGGACATTAAAGAGAGATGAATGGTGGAGCTCGTTAATGATTCCAGGACTCATTCATTGTGAACTTCCACTGATAATTTTGGGACTAACTGTGAATTCGGGAAACAAATTATGGAAACAATTACTGGCAGTACAGTAATGAATTTTTATTTGTACATTTTCAAATGGTTTAATCCATTTGGCAATACTTTTTTTTTATTATTCCGTCCGAGAAAACTACTCCAATGGTATATAATCTCTCCAATTATTTTTGACCATGAAATAACTTTAATGTTTGGTTTATAGCACCTTTTAATACTATTATTTGCGGATTTTCATAGCAATAAAAAATAAATATTCAGTACAATTTTTTTAAATGTTTTTATTAGAAAATCAGAGCGATTTCAATAACTTATAAATTACTTCAGCAATCTATAAGAAACATAGGACTGGATTGCCCTTTAAACTACACGATATAAAACAAATCAAACCTCTCTAAGCGAACTAAAACCGGAGGTATTAAAACGTGTGAAAAGGTTTTCTTCATATGAATCCACTATTTCTTCCTTATAAAGGCTTAAAATGACATTAGTATAGTTGAGAAGAGGAGATATTTAGCTTTTCGTCCATGTTGCGGCCAACACATGATCGGTAATCGATTATGTGACAGATGATATAAAAGAACAAAACGAATTCGCTCTCTGTTGTCTTAACGTCTCAGTGTGCACACATATCGTCTCCATTGTCTCCTCACTTCACAGCATTCTGGCCATCTCCGTTGTTTTCATCATTTTATCCAAGGTGGTCGGACTACTTTGGCTCAACCGCCAAGAGGACAAGGCGGGCGGACGTACATCCAACTCCACGAGAACATCCACTCATGACAACAACCACAACCGAGGCCCCATCAATCACCGGTGATATAGGACTTTTTTCCCCCTCTTTTGTTCAATTTCAAAAGTTGGGTAAAACTCCTTTTTTTTATTTATTTTTCTATTTTATATGTTTGAATATTTTGCTTTACATTTTATTATATTTAATTGATTAAAACACAGCAATGACAAAATTCTGCGCAACTAAAAGGTTACGGCGGGTAGGGGTTCAAAAGGTTACTAGCCCAACCTTGAAGAGTAGTGAAAATAAAATGAATGAACTGCCCAATGTTATTATTGTTTTATTTTAAATAATTGAAAATAATAAACTGTAAAATAAACTTTCAAACATATAAACTTGACAAATAAAAAAAAAAAAAAAAAAAAAAGGAACTGAACCCAACTTAAAACTATTAAAAAATTATATTGAAATTGAACAAAAGAGGAAAATAAAGTCTTATATCACAGGTGTTTGATGGGGCGAGGTTGTGGTTGTTGTCCTGAGTGAATGTTCTCTTGGAGGATGAGCCGAAGTAGTCCGCCCGCCTTGTCCTTTTGGAGGATGAGCCGAAGTAGTCCGCCCGCCTTGTTCTCTTGGAGGATGAGCCGAAGTAGTCCGCCCGCCTTGTTCTCTTGG